>NC_060212.1:81282500-81582500 GCF_021130785.1 Homalodisca vitripennis | reverse complement strand
AATAAATTTAATATGTTTTTATTCTGTATAAACTTTGCAAAGCTTGTGAGAATAAAGTCCATTTTTTATTAATATATCATAATTTCTTCGGTATAACGAAGAGGAGAAATAAATATTTATTGTGAATTAGGTAATAAAATATATAATATTGTTTACAATTATAATAGTGTCTGATTTTAGTGGGTATAGTTAGCGTTTCTGGTTAACATATAGGTCTATTAAAATTTCTAAAAATCCCTTCGGAAAACACCCCATTGTTCTTTAAAACACGTTTAACATTCCCTTATATTTTTGGAATTGGTCTGCAGATAGTAAGTGTATTTATGATAAATTTCAAAGTTCCAAAAAAGATTTTATTAAAAGCACAAATTACGTTGAAACATTTTAGAAAACCTGCAACAGACCAAATTGTAGTACGAAATATTTAGTATACTGTATTTTTACGGTATTAAAGGATGAAATATTGTATAGCAAACTCTGGCCTACAAAACGAAATCAATGGTGTTTCAATAGAGGTGAAATCAATAGTTTTTTTTTTTAAGAATCTGATCACGTGTCTGAATTAGACCTGTCTGAATGCGGTGTAAGACTAAACGACTTAAAGACTTTCCTGTCACGCAACATGAGAGATAGCATGTTCAGTTCGCGTGAGATTGCTGCTCAGTTTATGTTGAGTAAGTACTTTACAGGGAAAATAATACCATTCATCATGTTGATATATCATCTCAAAGAAATACATTTTTACGAAAAGTAGCCCTTTTTATACTATGGATTAAAGACGGTAATTTATGTTTGAGAAATTCAAATATGTTTATATTTCTTTCTGACTTCAACTAATTACTGAAAATGTTAACATTTTGTAATGCTAGTATTAAAAACAGAAAGCAATGGATAGATGGATAATAGAAGATAATAGAATTGACAGACATTTTGGAGTTAATAAAATTTCCTTATGTTTCACTCTACATGTGGAACTTTAACTTTGATCGCCAAGGCCATGCCCGCGCATGATGATTGGGCTCAAAAGCCTCCCTCTGCCTAAAATGCACGAACCTGTGGTGTTATAAGGCTAAAGGATTACCAAATGCTCTTCAAAACCTTTCCTGGATTTGGTCATCCTTGTTTCTATCATGTTTCAACGATAGATCTTCATATACCTTCATTAATTAAACTACAAAGTGATTCTAATATACAACCGAAATGTATTAACAAAGAACAACAAGGCTTCTGTGCTCTGAAACGATAAAATCTCATGGTAAATGATAGAGCTCGACTAGAATATCATATTGTTGTATTATCACACTATAACTCTATCATGATTATCACACTATACCTCTACTATGATTAGCATTACATTTAGCAATATTCTAGGTAAGGAGACCATTCGTCACCTGAACTTTACGTGGTACCTGTACTACTGACTACAAGTCTTCGTTGATGTCAGATGTGGCTAATGATTACCTCCAATATGACAGCGAGATGTCTCTCCATATAGGATAAAAAACTGAAACTTCACATGATAGGTAAATACTGCATAACTCGGTACCTCAGCCTATATTTTTAAATTGTATAAAAGTTTATAGTTCCTGCCTCCCATTAGTAACACAAACACATACCGCGCAGCGTAATATAATATAATATAATAATGAAGAGTTATTGAAGCTTTGCAGCCCTCATAATATAATTGTAGTCATATAAATCCAAATGAATAACTCTAATCTACTGACACAATGATATATTGCTAACAATCTCGCCACAGATATCTACGAATATTGCTAGAGCATATAACAGAATTTCTGATATTTTCCATCGTTTTATGTTAAAAGAGGTATAACGCAACGTTTCGAGAAATTCAAATCAATCCTTTTCGTCAGGTATGGGAGTTATTATTACTTACTAAAATAAATAATAGAAAGAAGAACAGAAAGGTAATAAAATAGAGGGTTTTAAAAGACCCAAAAGTTGCTTGGAGTCCAGTCCAGGCGTCCTGAGCACAAGTGACGAGTACGAGAGGAGGGGAAGGCGATGGTCAGGAGGGGAAAGGGGTCTTTATCATTGCATGCCGCTTCTGGCACTGTTTCTGATCCCAGACCTTAGTATCATAGTATGTGTACGAACTTTGTTGTTTGAGGCTCGATTTGTTGGTATAATATTTTTAGGCTTTCTATTTAGTTCTTAATTTAATATTGGTACCCAAAGTGTTCTAACCTCAATAGAAAGTTGACTTGGCGGTTAGTCTTCTAATTTTTTTTATGAAGTCTCATTAAGTTTGCGTTTAAAAAAACTTTTCTTCGCGGTGTATTATGTTTGTTTTCATCATCCAATTTCATGTCACGATTTTCAAATCAGCATCGTTGAGAATTTTAGACTTTTCTTCTAGTTTTTTTATATTTTCCTTATGTTCTTTATTTCCCACTTTTAGTGGTCTTTTTTATCTCAACTATCTATTTCCTATTACAAGAAATTATTATCATTCGAACACATTTTTTTGAGCCATATGTGCCGCTTTTTAGTATGTTTTTTTTTTGTATGAGACTTGGGCATGAGTTTTTTTGTATTCTAAAAGCGGTTCTAATATATTTTCTTCCTACTCATTTAATTTTCTCCGTAAATAACAAACTTTAAACAAAGAAATTACAAGAGCATTCTTAAGTACATTCCTTTTTATTGATTTTGTACTGGGGTGAATGCATTCATCAATGTAACATAGTTCTAAATGTAAATTTCTAATAGACTGTATACCACTACTTGTGAGATCTAAGGTCCCAAGATAATTACAATTATATTCTTACCTTCAATTATTAAAATTGTTAAGTATAACTTGTTAATTATTATAATAATTATGTTTTGCCTCTTCGTTACTTTATTTTTAATTAATGAGTGATGAGGAAACAATATTTGTTTCATACTGTATCTCATTTCCGCAGACATAACCGATGTAAGTACACAAATAAAGCATAAAAGAAGTAGTGGCTGTTTGTTACATAAAAAGGGTAAATGTTGTAAACTTCCCCAAGTAGTGACGTAAAAGGCCACCAATAAAGAGCAGTCAAGAACAAGAAACGGCAGAGTTTAAATGTGAAGGCAGTTGTCTTGGTTAGCGTTAATAATGCAGTTGACCTCATCGTGTTCAGTCCCACTCGTCAAAATGAGAAACTTGCGATTACAAAGTGTGTCCTCCCTTCCATTTGCTAAAAATTTTAGTCTTATCCCTTAAGTCTTTAGTTTAAAGGACATAGTTTGCTTGTTTTTTTCTAGTTTTCATTTTTTGGTTTCTAAATAGTGTCATAAGAATTAATTTATCATAGTAAATAAGAGCTTATAATAATGAAAAAAAGTGAAAAAATCGTTAGAAAAAATAAATATTTTCTACAAACTAACCAATTGAATCCAATTTATAGAATTTTTAGAATAAATTATGTTTGTTTCCTTAATTTTATTTGTTAATAGTTTAAAGATACAATACAATCCTTGAGGATTCTTTCGGATACAAATTAAAATTGAGCCAACGTAATATTGATCTCAAATTTTAAAATATATTGGCGAGCAATAAAATATCTTAAACATAGTACGAATCTATATACTTTCTTTGGTTTTACTCTTTTAATATGTTACAAATCTTTTTATAACGCTAATAATCTTTCTCAGAATTCTTGTCTGTCTAAATTAAATATAAATCTGGAACTGTTCATTCTTCAGTATGATTGAGCTTTTCAATATTATCAATAAATTCATCACTTGGCCGTCTTTACATTACTTTGTTCAATATTTTACCATTTAGTTTTAAAACTGTTAGTATGCTGGCAATATTCCTTCTTGTTATTTAGGCACGTATTAAATAGATAACGTCATGAACCTAAACATATCAACGAAAGAAACTTTTTGGAAATATAAATATATATCACTTTCAAACTCGTATCCATAACTATAGTATACTGAACAATTTATATATTTATCATCAGTATTTAAATGTTTGACTGTCGTACATTAATAAGGTTGTTTTGAACGCAGAAATATTGGATAAAACACACAAACATATGAGTGTCTGTATTTTATAAAATAGTTTTATGATTATATACCGGGTGTCCCAAAAGTTCCATCCCCCCTTCTAACTTTCGGGACTTCATGTGTCAGTGGAGGTATAATCCATTTAAATCCGTACAGCTCCTTAACCTGCAAAGCCTTATATAAGAGCTAGTCACGATTTTACTTAACCTCTAAAACTCCTATCGGGTAAAAGTAAAACACTGAAATGTGTACCTGATATATGCCTACTTCCGTTTGCTAAACATTAGAAGGCTATACAATAATAACTCTTATGTGATTTCACTAAGAATTGCGTCTATTATTTCCGTCTGTTAGTTATTTAATAAAATAATATTTTTATATTAAAGATAGTTTATTTTATTAAACGTTATTCCTTATTTTTATTTTTTGAATTATAAACCCTTTCATGACCTGTTTTATGAGAATGACATAAATCAAACATCGAATATGGAAGTAGACATAGGCTTAATTAAGTAAGCAATGAATTTTAAAACATTATTCATAAACTTGTATTGTCTTCCATTGTTTAATACATAAAAACCATACAACAAAAGAGGGAAATAAATTTAAATCATAATCTGCAAGCTTAAGCTGCTTTAATAACGTATCAACTTAATTGGGGCTGACATGTTTTCCTTATATAACTAAACTCTTTCACATAACCCTTTGTTTAAAATAATACCTTTCAAAGTGATGTGCGGTGTACTGTAATGGTTTTACTTATAAGAAGGATTTTATGCCTTCTAGTTTTACCGATAAAACGTAGCTATTGTTTGTTATGTATTAATAGTTGAAAATTATTGGTGAGCGTCTTTGTTTAAATAGTTAATCGTAAAGAATAATTATGATTTTATAACATATATTTTTGATACCTGTCTGTTATATGAAAGTGAACGCAGTACATCGTGTATTCTTATTTAAACTGAAAAGGCTAAACATAGGAAATGATATTTTATATAAATATAGTTATACATAGCTATTGTAAACAGCTTTTTTTCGTTTCAAACCTTGATAAATTTAACAAACATATTAAATTAAAACACTTTATGTAATAAAATAAGTTTTAGATAATGAGTTGTAATGAATGCAACGTATGAGTGAAGATTTGATGTAATCATAAAGTATAACAAAGGTTTCTCATAAACAACTACTTTAGATTTCAGTGCTTTTCGATGGAAAAGCTGTATTTCGGAGAAAAACATAACATTTCAATGCATAAATGTTTATGTTTCTAGCACGTATTTATTTTAATGGGTTTAACTTCTCCGTATTGTTTTGTAAGCAAATTCACTTCCAAGCAAATGTGTGTTGAAAACCCCTTATTAAAATAAAATTAAATATTTTCCTGTGAAATTACTTAACATAATTTGTTTTATATAAATGAATCCAATGCGATTCAGAATGAGTGATCAAGATATTTATTAATTGTCAATTTTTATACGTAATCTCACATTATACTTTGAACTATCTTTTTGTTGAATTGAAGCGGAATATTCCATTAAAGTACTTGAAAATAAAACTTTTATGATAGAACCTAACATTGAGTCGTGGTTGTCGTGGAGTTGGGATATAACCTATGAAATATTAGTTATATATTTATGTCGGAATATAAGATTTTCAACGATGTATTAGCGTGTTTGCCATAATATAAAGTGGGATTGATTATTGGTTAATATAAAATAATGATAGTTGATCATTAAAAAACTTTGACTATAACTAGTTTGTACATAAAATGTATCTAATATTATCCTTACTAGGTCTATTTAAAAGACGTATAATGTAAATTCAGTACTATCCCGTATTATAATGACGAACCAGTTTTATATGTTACGAGGAAAGGAATCATGATAATTGCATTAGTCAAGACAGATATGAAACATGTTATTACTTTTAAGCAAAAACTGTTTAAGGCCAAAGAGTATTTTATGTACCTACAGATTTGAGTTTTAATGTATTTTCACACATTGCTACTGGTGTTGTTTGACAATAGATTTTGAAGGTACAGATTACGAAATATTTCAAACTGACTTTACGTCTGGTAGACTTTTTAATCAAATACAATTTTTATAAATAAAACAAAACTGCACAATAATCAAGGATGGAGATTAAATATGTACGCAGGCCAGAAGCTGAATGGGTGGAAATACCGTTAATGAATTGCGATATCAGGGTGGCCAGGATGACGAAGCTAACCTCAGAAATACAATGTTATAACGTTTCGTTTAAAGTGTTGCTTAAAATTATCTCGCACTTTAAATGTTATCGAAAATATAGAGTACCCGGTCTTGAATGTGTTACTGAAATTCCCTTTGAAAAACTTTTAACAAAATATGACTGCGCATAGTCTAAGTTTGTTTACTAATTTATTCTTTTCTAGTGTTTGGCGTTACACACAATGTTTTGTCAATACAATGTTTATATAAATTAGTACAAGGAATAAAATCTATATATATATATTTTAATAAGTTTATGTAAAATTTAAAAACAATTTCTATTTTAACTTCCGTTGTTGATTCTCAAATTTGACTTCTAAAACAAAAAAATAGTCAATAATTATTTTTAAAGTCCTTTCATATAATGCATTTAGACATCAAAACACCAATCTTGTAATATATTGTTCTACATTCATTAAATTTACATAATCATGTCAATTATTATATACAAATTTAATTAAATATGTCCGAGTGTGATTTGCTAAATTGCGTAAAACTTAATAAACCATTTGTGCTGAGTTTATACGTGGTCAATTTTAGGATCTAGTTTTAAAACCAAATTTGTATTTGTTACACAATGTCATCTATTATTAAAAGCGCTTTCGCCGATTAAGGCATTTTATTGTTAAAACCCAGTGATTTCCATTAGCTATACAACAAATAAAAGTCTTAGGGTCTCTTATTAACACACAAAACTGTTCCTATATCCAGAATCCCAGCGGGTTAAGACTCACTGATATTTAAATTATCTAAAACAACACAATTATATGAAAAAGACTGTAAAATGAAATTAAATCTTCTGTGGAAACATTACTTTAAGACACAACAACTATATATGTGATTATTTAGTAGTTTTAAATCAAAAGATTAAGCTTGGCAGAAACAAAACTTGCTATTTCAACTTTTTATGGAAACGGTGTTGACCACAGATTTGATCAAGATTAGAAAATTGTAAAGTAAGAAACCGATGCTTTTAACCGTATATTTAGTAAATATTAAGTATGCAGGGCAGATATCAAATGCAAGGGTCTATCTCACGTTTAATATAAAGTTAAAGACCATCATAAACCGGCATTAGTCACCTTTGGCAGAAGTGGGCTTACTAGACTTGCTAATTTATATATCTTCTTTATCAGTCTACAAAGCAAACTCAATTGTAATACCACAAATAAACTATAAGTAAAATACGGTGAACAAAGGAAGACGTTGTATGAACACAGTATGCCCTCACATAAATGTGTATGTACATATATTATATTGAATAGAAAAATAAAGAAAATTGGACTATAGTATTGTAGTACAGGAAAATACGAACATCGACGTAAGTTATAATGGTAATAAATATTCAAAAACTATATACCCGTGGTGTGCCGGTTGTTCTTGAACGAAAGAGCAGGTAACTGTTAATTTATTTACAAATCATAGATTTATTCAAATTCATTTTGACAATTCTCAGAATATAAATATATTCATGCATGCGCTGAAAAACAAAGTGGGTGCGATTACGTCATTTTATAAATGTTTACCTTTATTTGTAAACTATTAATAAGCACCGAAGTTGTACAATTACTTATAATCTTGAAATTTACACACCACCTAACTTTAAATATGATAGATAATTATACGTGTTTAATTTTCAAAAACGTTTCTTCCAATTTTAAGAACTGGTTTTAAATTTAAACATTAAAAGTTGAAAACAAAATTAAACGCAATTTAGCATATTTTTATCAAAATTTTACAAATATAAGCTTCAAACTAAATCAATGGTTTGTAAAAAATCTTAAACATAAATGTATTCTGCTGACTGGGAATTTACTTATCTTTCCGTTATTGCTAGCAAGGGAAATTCTCTTTCTTCTCAGAAGAAATCAGATTATATACACTGTCCCTCTGATTTTATATTTGTATTTTTCTTTTGCACAGTTGTAAACAATATTTAAAATTTGAATTTATGCTTTTAATTACTTATTGATCATACAATAGTATATATTGATCTTTATTGATTAATATTTAAAATACCATAATATTTCAAACAATAATACAATGTTATAATGTTATTAGAATTCTATACTGTTAAAATCTATGGTATGATACATTAGAGTAACTAATTAAGAGTAAGGAAAGAGCTAGAAGACAATACAAAAAATATAAAATGACACATTTATTTAATCAGTATACGAGCATAAGAGCTGACACTAAACGTTTAATTAAAACTGAATTTGATGAATATATTAAGTCGGTTGAGAGCAAGTTAAGAAACAATCCCAAGTCGTTTTGGAACGTAATCAAACAATTAAAAGTTGTTGATAAGAGCCCATCCATAATGCACACTGACGATGGGATGGTGGAGGGGGGTGCGGCGATAACGGAGGCTCTGGCCACATACTTTGGTTCTGTTTACAATACTTGTAATCTCACTGAGGACGAGCTTTGTACACGAGCGCTAAGAACATCAGTTATGGATAATGCGGGTACATTTGCACTTTCTGAAATTACTGAACAAGTTATTAGTTGCGCTTTAAAGAAACTTAAGCCTAAAAAATCATTGGGCCCTGATGGAATTCCACCCTACGTATATAAAGCGTGTGCAGATGTTTTTACTAAACCATTTCACTATTTATTTAATTTGTCTATCAAACAAAGTTCATTTCCAGAAGCCTGGAAGCGTGCAAAAATTGTACCCGTCCCTAAAAAGGGAGGGATAAACCAGGTACAAAATTACAGACCCATTGCAATTTTATCCCCACCTGCAAAAGTTTTTGAGACAATTATATACAGTAAATTATTTTTATATATAAAAAGCTACATTAGTGATTACCAACATGGTTTTTTTCCCTAATAGATCAGTTAGTTCTAACTTACTAAATTTTTCTCAATTTGCAGTTCCTAATATAGATAATAATATTCAAATTGATGTAATTTACACAGATTTTGAAAAAGCTTTTGATAGGGTGGACCACTTATCTTTGTTGTCAAAGTTACACTTCTGGGGTATGAATAGTAACTGTGTTCGTTTTTTCTGTTCCTATTTGTATAAAAGAAGACAGTACGTTAGTCATGCAGGTTTTAGTTCAAAAGAATTTATTGTGGGGTCTGGGGTCCCTCAGGGCTCAAATTTGGGACGGCTGTTATTTATCATTTACTTAAATGACATTTACTTGTTTAAGCATAAAATACTTATGTACGCTGATGACCTAAAAATTTTTAATAGCATTAAAAATATTTCAGATTGTTACAAAATACAACAAGATTTAGATGCTCTAAACGACTGGAATAAGCAAAACCTGAAGTTTAATGTAAAAAGTGTGCAATAGTTTCATATCATAGAAAATCGATAAATAGTGTAATATGTTTTGATTATAAAATGGATGGACATAAATTAGATAGAAAGATAATGTTTAAGGATTTGGGGGTTACATTTGATTCTAAGTTCACATTTGCAGACCACGTTATTTCTATAAGTAAATCGGCTTTTTCTATTCTTGGTTTTATTAAGAGAACATGAAATTTTCTCAAAAATCCAGATTCTCTCCAGCTGCTTTATTTCTCATTAGTAAGATCAAAATTGGAATATGGTTCTGTTGTTTGGCATCCTCATTTAATATGTCTCTCAGATATGTTGGAAAGTGTTCCAAAAAATTTTTTAAGATATTTGTATTATAAAACATGTGGTCACTACACTGATATTATTCCGTATACAGAGCTTCTTAACATCTATAATATGGATAGCTTGACAAAGCGACGTAAATTAGGCATGTTGTTGTACCTACATATGCTAGTGAACGGAGTGCTGGATGACAGTGCCTTGTTATCTATGTTGGACTTTGCCGTCCCCCGCCACAACTCCCGCTCAGTTGCATTGTTTGTTCCGCGATTTTCTCGCACTAATTTGGGTTACTTCTCCTCACTTAACACAATTATTAGACTTTATAATGAGCACTCAAACTCTTTAGATGTATTTAATTCCTCTTACAGAGATTTTAAGGTTAAAATACTCCTGATTATCAATTAATAGTTAAAACATATTGTTATTGTTGTTGTTATTTATATAGTAAATATTTATTGGTGTTTATATTATATATATATATATTTTTTTAACTGAATCAAATTTTATAATTGTTATATCGTTATATATATTTTGTTAACTAGTTTTAGTACATGTTTAATTGATTACTTTTGGACAGTAGTTTATTGATTCTCGGTTGTTATTTATTTGATTTATTTAAATTATTTGATTCATCTTGTTGTTAGGTTATTTATCGGTGCTTCGGTGGTGTTGTCAACTTTCAAATGCTCTTTTTTTGTGTATAGTTGATATTTAATGTAGTTGAGCTGTTGTTTTGGATTAATTTGTTTGTGTTTTTGTTGTTGTTTAAAGTTATCCAATTATATTCATATAAAATAATATTAATGTCACAGTGTAATTGGTTTCGGCTGTATTGTAACATTATAAAATATAAATAAATAAATTAGATGAAGGAAATAACATAGGGAAAAAAGTTATATTTATTATTTATATAGATAATAGTAGCTTTTAATAAGTTTAATTTTAACAACTTTTGGTATGTCTCTTTAAGAAAAAACACACTAATTATCACTCCTTGTGTGTTGAATTACTTTATATAGATATTCTTCCGTAGTCGAGTATATTTGACTGTATACATTTAAAATATTTTTTATTTTCATTAATTAAATATGATACTTACATTAAAGATTTTCTTTGTTTATAATTATAAACCATTACAGTAATATTCTATAGATCTGAATGTCTGTTCTATAGTCGTTATGTTTTGATTCTGCAACAACTGTTTTGCCAACGGTTACTGAGTATGTATGTTTAACAAGGATCAACCGAGTATTGAGTTTTATCTTTACATAATATATTTCAATACAATTTACTTTCACTGAACATCAGACACAGCTTTAAATTCAAAAGTTAATAGTTGAAATACGTAATAAATTTGTTATTAAAAAAATGATTATTTAAAATTTTCATGTTGTGGTTTTTGACTTAAATCAGGTACCAGTAATGCTAAAAGTACCTATCCAAAAGGCTCATTACTCCAGAAAATCGGGCCTATACAATCTTGTCGTGTTTCACTTAAAAACGACCTAAGTATTACTCATTTACATGTACTTTACTGAGGACCTGTCAAAAAGAGGTTTAATTGAAATGGTCAGTTATGTTCACTATTACTTAGTACTTTTGAAGGCTACAACTGTTCGAGGACATAGTATCCTACAACTCAATGGAATGTTTGTCAGAATTAAGCACGAGATTAAAGTAATGAACACTGTATTTTCCTTAATGTGTATGAAGTGTATAGCAAATACTGCACAGAGGTTTTATCCATCAAATTAGAAAATAATCAACTGTCAGCATCAATTTTTTAAAACAGTTTAAAATATTACCTGAAATCCAGGAAGCCAAGATGATACTTCTTGGAAAAAAAATGAAAAACTCGTGAGAAAACTGTTATGGATTCAAATTATCAATGCTCTACGGTATACTGTTGTTTCTTTATGAAAAACACATTTGGTATAGTGAACTAATTTCAACCAGCACTGAAAGATACAAAAATATCTTACGCTTATATAAGGGAGATTTTTAATTGACTCCGAAAGTTGTTTGGGGATTACTTCCTAAATAATGAGATTTGGACTTCATTTTATGCCGGATATTAACATTCCTGAAAATTGTTACTGCCTAGAATTTGAGGCTCCTCCGGACACCAGGTAGTAAAATATGTTTTGCAATAAGTACCATTTTGTCTATTTTAAACAGTTGTATTAGGCCTTTTTTTATCTAAGAGTTGAGTTTTTACTTTCTGTGATGTCACATGTACAAAACACAACAAGCAATGTAAATAAATGTTTTAGTAGAGATGTAAATAACATGATCTCACGAGATGGAAATAAAATCTATTTTATAAGAGATTGCCCATTTACGTTTCATTATATCTACGTATATAAAACAATACAATTTATATTTAGTTCGAATTCGATTGTATCATTTCCTTTCTTAAAAATTAATTTGCATCCAGTTTAAAGGGTGATTTTGTCGCAAATAAAGCTATATCATTATATTAATTATTTTTTTGAGAATCTATAACCGTACATAATTAAGAAATGCTTAAATATTTCATTACCTACCCAAACTATTAAAAAATTGTTCAAGCAATACAAAATGTATATGTTTGTTACATGTTTTTAATCCTTCTGTAAAATAACTTAATTTTCTAAATAGCTCTTTAGATTTAAAAGTCACATATATAACACATGTATTTTAAATATTATTGCAAACCGTTCCAAACCGATATGTTATCTCTCAATATGATCCTCCGTAATTTACCTCATACTAAATGCAACATCAATTTTATTGAGGCCTAGCACGTAATACCAAGTAATCAGAAACATGATTCTATCCCGTCTGGTGCAGGGGTCGAGTTGGCAGGTTAATTATAGCAGGCAGAGTATTGAATTTAACTGAACGGGAAGCTGGAGAGCCGAGCCATTCATAACACAAACAATAGTCGTATTCCAAAACCCGACATCCAGTGCGTTAGCTAGAGGATCGGGACTGTTACGATCCCTGCATTATATTCACTGGTGTTGTAAAACGTTAAAAAGTCGATACATTAGTCGTTAGTATATTATTTAATTTCAAATATATGTGTTGTAGGATTAGAAGTTTTATATTAATTATTTTAAATATGAAATGCTGTCAAAATTAGTTTTAAATTTTTTTTTAAAGTTTGTAATTTAAAGAAGTTCAGGTTACTTTTACATATATATTTACCAAATTGTGCATAAGGCATAATTTTAATTAAAAGAAAAACACATAAGATAGTAGAAAATAAATAATATACAGTCCTTTTATGGGCTATGTAAACCACATAACTGTTGATAAAAATTGTTGAAAGTATAAATTAACAGAGAAGGAAAAAGACAAGGATCTTTAACATAACAATGCTCCCAAGAAGGAGAGGAGAACAAGGATTGAAATTATGACAGAACATTCTAGACGAATGCACCCATAGAGCTAACAAATGAGGCTCTGCAGGGGGTTGGTCCCGCTGAGTCGAACGAGAACCTTAGTGTTCTCGCAATAGTATCATACTTTTTCTCTAAAGTTCGCTTTATCGGTTTTCGCTGATACTGATAGAGAGTATGTCTTTGAGAAATATTACTAAAACAACTTCTTCGTTTTAGATGACCGAAACACAGCGCTTACAACAGTTCGACTTAGTTGATTTGCGTAAATAGGCATGTAAAAGTAATAAGTATTATTCAGGTTATTCTTACCTGAATAACCTACAATTTTAAGCTCTTTTTATAGCCTTCCAATCCAGTGCGGCTGACGATCAGTTACTTTCATATAGCTAATTCCTCAGATTATTTTAAGCATATTCATATTAAGCGATCATACAGTACAATATTGACTGAAGGATTCTAGACTATTTGTGACGTAGATATTATTGAAACAAAAAAAAATGTATTGGCTACAACAATAAAATATGGTAAAGTCTAGTTTGGGCGGCTACTAGGTGCTAGTGCAGTAAATGCTGGACAATTGTGCGTAATACATTTACTAAAACTTTGTCATACGTTATGAAATTTCCACCCCACTAGAGTATACAATTCCTTGATTTATATTCCATATTAAATGAACTCCGTCACTACCATACAAATATTTAATACAGGAACAACACTATATATGTATATATATATATATGTATATATATATATATATATATATATATATATATATACATGTGTGTGTGTGTGTGTGTGTTTAGTTTTAGTAGATTTTACACATATAATGTGAATATTAACTTATAAACTATAGCAGTTAGAATTAGTGACGTATTGACCTCGTCTTTTCATAGCCATATTTAAGTATATTTGACGAGCACAAAAGGCATGCAATCGATAAACTAAAGTTATGACCAAATTGAAAAACCAGTATCTTTCCCATATCTCTCACAACTAAAAAATCCTAATGAAATGATCTACAGAAAAGCAAATTTGTACAATAATTTGATTACTGTGTTATATCTTGGATATTAGATCTCCGATAAATAACATATTTGCAATGTTGTACAGTAATCGTTTGAAGTACGTAATATTAATTTTAGTACCTTGGGTAATTTTGCAGATAAACTTTATTTTATGTTAGGTAATATTCATAGAAATCTGCATATTTCTTAAACTGATATATAACAATATAATATAAATAAGAACCGTTTTTTAATTAATTAAGTATCTCTATTTCAAAAATGAATAAGGATATTAAGAAACTGATTGTGTGGCATTAATTTAGTGCAAATTTGCATCGAAATGTTGTATTACATCACCAACTTTACATTTAAAAATATTTATCTAACTCAAAATCAGCGGTCAAAAATACGAAATAATGATGAAAACATTTACTCGATATTTAGGCATTATCATCGGAAGTGCGGTGTTAACATCTACAGAAAAGAGGGCATTATAAGAGAGTGGATACTGAAAACTGACTAGTCGCCAGACTATGCTGTTAACTGTTTCATAGTGTGCCTTATGTTCCTCGGCTATAGCGCAGTATTTGTTTAATTCAACATATTGATCTATATGAATCCTAAATAGCTACCTTATAAAATAAGTGCATGAAGGTTACATAAATATCTAAATTAAATTAGCCTTGTTTAAAAAATCTAGTTGTCTTTTAATAAATTATTATTTGTTGCTACAAAAATTACACTGTTTATAACAAGTAGGGCTCTTTACTTTAGTGAAGTAAATTTCAATTTATTATTTTGAAATTCTTCGTAGACAACTTTGCAGTTCTTATTCCTACGTGTTTAATAATTGTTTTAAAATTAAAAATGAGTTCAATCATTAATAAAAAATGTTAAATCTTTCTCGAACTCATTGACAATACGTTTCCACAAAAGCGGCATATGTGTGTTATATATTACGACTGACAGCTCGTCAAAACGTGAGAAGAGGAATCAAGAAACTTCTTTTCATTGTTACTTTGTACTTTGTGCGTTTGAAAAAATCAATTACAGTATATTATTCTTGAATAAGGACGTCAACCTCTCTAATAATAAATCATTGGTCGTTGGTGCTAATTAAGTTTACTATATCTTAATGTTTTTGTAAAAGTTGACTCTATAATTTTAAAATCCAATAAGCAGGTTAAAATTTCTCCGCAAAATACTGTTATTTTAACTTGCCAGTAATTTATTACATTTCCAAGGTTAAGAATTATTTCAATTTTTAAAATTTACTAAATAATTATCATGTTCTAATAATACCAAAATAAATTTTTTTATTAAATTATAATAATGATAATTAGGCTAGAAAGTTAATATGACTTTTAGGATACATATTATCGTTCAGTTTCACAACAAATATGTAACAAAAAGTATTAAAAATGCAATATGTTGTCTTACAGTTGAGAATTATATTATAATATTACAGATTATACCTGTATATTCAACTGGATAAATATTTTAAAATGATCTTTGTAACTCTTAAATACTTTTTTTGAAGTATAGTATACTGACTTTTTATATATTACGACTGTGTTCACTATGACGATAAATAGGGGTTTTAAAAAACATAAATGTTACAAAAACTGTTTTACTACCCCCAGTTTTAAAATATTAAGTCAGTTGGAATAATTTATCTTTTAATATATAATAAGCATTATATAATAATTTTAACTTAGTTTTAAAAGTAGGTACTGGTGTAAATAAAAAATTTAATCTGTTCAGCATAGAAAATACTGGCTGTATACTGAAGTATATTATGAGTGAATGCTGGAGAGAGACGTGCGACGGGAACCACCCTCTCAGTCACGTAGTTAATTACTGGATGATCACGTGATCGCTCACGAAGTCACGTGACTTGAGCCTGCACTCTGATTGGCTGTCGTCTGTCGTCACTATTTGCCTAGTAGTTTTACATCAATACATGTAAGCAACATCTTAGAAGTTCCCGTCTATAAATATCGGTAGTACGAGTATATTATAAAGTGTAGTTTTCATAACTGTTAGTTAGCTATTACCTTCATAAACAAAACACAATTAATTAAGGCGTTTTTTTTCACGGCGTTGAAAGTTAAAAGTATTGAAAATAAAATAAAGACCTAATGTTACACATCACGACAATAAATTATACAATAACTTTAAAACATACAGTATACCTCTCTGAAATTCAAATATAAACAGTCCAGAGAATGTAAATAACTTCCATCTGTAAATAAATATATTGTTAATTTTTACAACGTGTTAAATCTACAAAGACGTTTTATACATTACAAATAAATAAAACAATCATAAAACTGTCAACTACTATCATAAATACTTCTGTATATATATATACATAAATATAATTTCAATAAATATTGAATCATAAAAAGTACTTGCTCCGCCGGGAGTCGAATTTGGATCTCTCACTTGCCGGGTGAATGTGGTACCATTACACCACAGAGCGCTTACTTTTTCCGATTCGATTATTTTGTATTTGGCCGTATCTGTCACATATGCGTTTAAATAAGCAATCTAACATATGATCGGAAGACCAAACACCTGTCAAACAACTTTTATTTACGTTAAATTGTATAAATGGCAATAGCCTTATTTAATTTCAATAAATATTAAATCAATATATATATATATATATATATATATATATATATATATATATATATATATATATATATATATATATATATACGTGTGTGTGTGTGTGTGTGTTTAGTTTTAGTAGATTTTACTATACATTGCTTTGCCATATAACATTTCTAACACTGTTTGCCAGTTCTTTTACTTTGAAGACCTAAATAATGGCGAAGAACCTCAGCTGCTCTAAAAACTTTTTTAATCGTAGTCTTATGAACTGAAGAATAAGAGCACTCTACAGCTCCGGGAAACTTCGAAGTACTTTAGTGTTCCAGTTCTCAATTTTATCTCTATCCTAAAGAACCGATATTATAAACTAGACCTTAGACTATATTCTCTAGACATCGTCGTTTTTTTCTTAAATATGTTTATAGTAATCATAATACTGCATTGTAAAAAAGTTGCACAACGTTTTTCTTGATATATTCCAATATTTCCCAACGATAAATTCATTATGATTAAATATTTAAAAAGAAAAGGAAATATATCGTATGTAAACTTAAAATGTTTTTATTTATTATATATGTTCAACTTTTCCTAAAAGTTTGAAACTTAATGTACGTAAATAACTGTTATCGCGATCCCGTTTGAGAAAAACAAAGTAGGTTATTGTTAAATGTCTTGTGGTTTATAAAAATATTATGTTGATCGAATTATTAAAAAAAAATCAATAAATCTTCCAGAAATCAATACCACTAAATCTTATAACAGAAACATTACCCTATTGTTAATACTTGGATCAATAGAATCACGTGTTAACTTTTTATGCACATGCAACTGATATTTTGCCAAACATTTTAACTTATTTAATAATACAATATAAAATAGCATAACGTTAATTTATTAGGCAGTTAATTCTATATCACATAATCATATTTTATGGATATGTTATAAAACTTTAATTTACCAAAGAGAAATTAAAAATTCCTGGACTGGATTTAGCTATAACTAATTTAGCTTAAAACTCTGTATTTTCTAATCTTTATTTTCCTTTACTAGAGTAAGGTATTCAATGAGTCTCACCTATTTCCTTCGTTTTCTCCAAAGAGCACAGGGTATTTTATAATTATTTATTTTCTAAAAACAAACAAACTTAAATAGTCAATAATTTCCTTTAAATTTATCGGCCGAGGGTCAGCCAAGTCTGTCACTCAAACATGTGAGAAAAATACAAACTTTGCCTCAATGCGCGATACCTCGAGAGCAAACTTATAAATATAATGTACAAAATAGTATATAAATATAAGTGTATATATAAGTTTATATAAATAAATAAATATATATATATATATATATATATATATATATATATATATTATATCTCTTACCTATAAGCTTGGGAAAAAGATTGTGATATTAAATATTAAAGCAGAAATATTTCACTACGGGTTATGCATCATCATTGAAATCCAATTTTATAAAGCTGTGCTCCAAACAATTAAGTTCATTATAAGCTCAATTCGCTCTTGAAATATCATGCGAATATTTAGGTTTCCTGAATACTACTTAAGTATAATAAAATATCAAGCATTGAAATTGATCTTATCGATGTGCAATTTAATTATATATAATTTTAGGTTTACTGTTAAATTTGTTTCATAATTTAGTGTTGAAAGGAAATTGGAAGTAAATACGGAAGGAAATTAATGCCAAACCCTTAGGTTATAGAGATAAATTTATATATATATATATATATATATATATATATATATATATATATATATATATATATATATATATATATATATATATATATATATATATATATAAATTGATATAGCATTGATCACACACGGTCTAACTTTTCCTTTGCATTTCAAGACTGTTGTGAAAAATTTATTAGTTGTCTGTTGATAAAGTTTACTTCTTATATCTGTGTATGTTCATAAATTTTCTCGGGAAAGAAGCAAAATGAGCTTTGAAAAAAAAACTATCATGATAGATTCATATGACTACAAATATACAATATTTTACATATTTCCTTGATCGTGTTAAGAAAACCAGAGTGCATAAACGTGTGAAACACTTACGCAATCGTGTGCGAAGCCGCGGTTAACTGCTTGTACAATCTAATTTACCTAGTTCATTGTTATAGTGAGCAAAATAGCAACTATTATAAATAATTTATTTATAAAAATATCTCTAGTAGAAGCCGGAAGCACATAAATATATACGCCACTTCAGAAAAGTCTTGTAAAAGATTATATGACATAAAGTTGCATACCCTGCAATAGGAATTGGTGGAAGAATTGCTAATTCTGCCTGGCAGTATTTACCTCACTACTATTCAATATTGAGAATAATTAAAATATGTTCATGTTTAGTTGAAAATTAAATGAGTTAACTTATGAATTAGCTTTAATGAGATTTTTGGGTTTACTAATTAGGAATTTCTAATATTGCCCTAATAAATTAAAATGAAGGTATTTCTTTTCTTACTTAGTAAAAGTATAATATATCCGATAACAACCATTGAGAAATTTCTGAAAATCGTCGAGGTAACTGGGGTTAAAACTATACAAAGTCTAGAATGGCCTCAGACCCAATTATTCTAGATGAACACCAGCCACGTGCACTAGTGATTGGTCATCTAGGATCTAACACCGGCCCTCTAGGCACAGGGCTGTGTAAAATAGATAATTATTACGCCTTATTATGTTATGTAACTCTTGTTCTTCCAAGGTAAAACAACATTACCCAGCGCAGTAAGTTTTTTTATCTATTATAAATAAAAGCCTATTATTACTAAACTCTTCCTATATTACAGATTCACTTTTAGAAACAAAAAAATGAATTACGTATGTACATATTTTTTTTTGGTACATATATTTAGTTTATATCGTAGATGCCCATTGAGAGGGATTTGAAAGTTCCATAGCTCTATCAGCGTAATCAGTGAACCAACTGCTGTAATTTTAATGAAAATCGTTATCACATTTAGAAGTGTTCAACAGTTAGACTTTCATTATGTAAATAAATATGTCATATTGTTAAACCTACTGCGAGTTTTGTATATGTGCGGAACCAATAAAGAATATTTGTGGACACCACGAAGTGACTCACGTAAATACAACAATTTAAATTAATGGTATTTAGGTTGTAGTACGAATTAAAAAATGAAAGCATTTGTTTAGAATGGTGAATGTAATGTCGATCGATAGTATCCATTGTTAGATCTACCGGATTATCTGGAGTTAGGACTAGAAATAACTCTCTAACTTTTTGGAAATTAACTGAATACTTTGATCTGCTTAAAATATCACCCTTTTCTTTGTAATTATTACATAACCCTGGCGGTTTAACGTAAAATCACTATATCAAGAATCTATATTTTCAATTTTTATGTCACACACACACACACACACACACACACACACACACACACACACACACACACAGCCTGTGACATTACAGTGTGTGTGTGTGTGACATTAAAATTTTAAAAATATAGATTCTTGATATAGTGATTTTAAGTATATATGTATATATATATTTATGAATTCACAACCATTCTTTTCCAGTTAACTAACAACTATATTATTAAATAATAACTATTATATATATATATATATATATATATATATATATATATATATATATATATATATATGTATTATTTCATTTATTATTATGTTATGTAGCAAACGTCATACGATTTTGTCTTTAAATTGTGTAATTTACTCTAGGTATAAAATATGTAATTTTAAAAATTAACTTTCCCACAAGTAGCACACTGAGCAAGCAAAGACAGGATACAGTCAAGCTAAGCAGGAGTAAGCAGTTGGGAGCCATTTCTGGAAACTTTTAATATGTACTGGGCTGACACTTATTTTGAGTTGGACGGTGTATGTTTAAAAGCTAAATACTTAAAGCCTTGTTTATTTTGCTAATTTTCAGCGTCAGATTTTCATAACCATCCAACGTCACAGCTTTTCATGTTGCTTAGTACAAGGTTTTTGAATGGGTAAAGATTTATTAAACAGAAGACTTCAGAATAATTTTTCCCACTGTAATAGTAACGTTTTTCTTTTTCAATTGTACTATAAATAAACTTTTGTATTTCATATCTAATAATAATATTAATAATAATAATTTAGTTTTAGTAATATCTTTAACTATTCCTGTGTCCATGTCTATTGGTAAAATTTTTATAATGAATTGAGGTAAAATCTCGCGTACAAGTAGTATTTATTTATAATTAAAGTATATGTATATCTGGTTAGTCAGGCATCGTGTGTCTAACCATTTGAGTTTAATAAAATCTTTTTAAGACAAGATTAACAAGCTTTTTTGTGGCTAGACTTATTGCAGAAAAAAATTGAAATCCGCTTAATGGGATTTATCCGAACGTTAGTGACTTATTTACATAGGAATTGTGTTTAACATGATCGAAGCGAAAAATAGCAGGTATGTCTAGAAATTTTAATTTTATATGTATACTTTATGTTTAGCATAAAACTTCTCATGTGTGAAAATGATTTATATGATGCGTAAATTTCATATTGTAGCCTTTTTTACGACTATTTGTCTATCAGTGTATCTGAAAGGGGGGCATTTCTGGAAAAAAGTGAGATATAGAGATTGAATTTTGCTTGGCACCTCAGCGAAGACTTGGTTAAAACATGTATATTGTTGTACGGATAGTGTAATTAGATGAAGGACACATATAAAACGCAACTAATTTTTTGAACGATTAATTTTTTTAGCTTATTTAATTTTTAAATTTTACTTGTGAATTTCTTTTGGCTTAGTATAACCATTAGTAATTGCTTATCTAATTCATGCAAATCTTCTTCATATTACTCGAATTTGGTTCCGTAAGGAGAGAAATAAACCCATTATACTTACATAAAGTTATGTAATCATGTTTGCTTCAATACGCTGCACGAAATTTAAATTGTATTGTTATCATTGATAAAAATTGATATTCTTTCAAGATATGAGTTCAATAATCTTTGAAATAAATTTTGTTTCTTTTATATTTTAATTAAATAAAAATTTTCTTTATAGAGATTTATATATGATATTGCTAGTTAATCCGTTGCAGAGAAAGTAACTGTAATCATAATTTCCTATACACCTTACATTATCAATTCAGTTTTGAAACATTTTTCTGTACACAATTACGCCGTTTTCTCAAAATCCACTAAAGTTAAAGAGGTGAAAATGTTTTTGGTACTTATATATCATGTATTAAAGAGTTTCCTCAAGGGTTTCCTTTTAACTTTATTCTTTACGTTTTTATGATTTTTTAAATTTTATCATAAAATCCCGAAAAAAATCCTATACTTTTTTCTGTAAAAAGAAAAACTAAAGCATAACACTAAAAAATGCTATTTTACAGTTATTTGTCGTAACTACAAGAGGATGTGGTAATAATCGTAGAGTTGTATCTGTTGTAGTTTCTGAGTAATATTTGGTAATTAATATGACCAAAGATTTATACATGTATTGAAACATTTGTATAGGCGTAAGTTATCTTGTTTAAAGGATAGTATTGAAATGCAAATATAGATTTTATTTATAACTAATACATTGATATATTAAATAACTGAGCTCTAGCTAACACTAATAGGAAGGATATAAAATTTGTTTGTCTAAATGTTTATTTATTTTCAGGTATATAGTTCAATTCCTCCGCGCTTCACTAAAGGGAATTAGGCTGAGCGTTAGGGAATATTTTTTATTGGTGAGTATTTATGTAAACATAATGGAAGCAAGAAAATAGCAAATTAAATTAAATTGTAAGCAACTCAATACACCCATAAGAGATGCAAAAAGGTTACATATTATCTCTTGTAGCCTGTTAATTCATATTCAAGAATATTTTGTGGGGACTTGGGGTGTAAAAAAGTATTATTTACAGTAAAAAGAAAACATAATTTAATTTTTTATATTAATAATACTATGTGGCAAGAAACGTCTAGAAAAGTTTTATTAATAGATTTTCGATATTTCATAAAACATCTTCTCAACAAATATGAAACAAAGGGTAATTTTATTTTCATCTTCTTTTCTTATAACTGATTATCTGCCAACAGGACATCTCGAGAGTAAATGAAATATAGATTTGGCAATTTGAATGCAATCTCAGCAAAGCCTGTTACGATACGTTGTGTAGAGCACTTGTACATTGTTATTTATTATAATGACAAAACGTTTATTTGTATCGGAACGATTTTTCCAGCTTTTAAATATGTCTTTTATTTTCTATAACTTACTTTAATGTGTCTATTTTGTTGTAATGTACTACAATGAATTCATCTTCAGGTACTTTATATAAATTGATTATATACAAAATGTAATACTAAAACCACCATGGTAGTTACGAACATATTACAATTTGGTTTGAATTATTTACTTACTACATTAACTTAACCTGCAAGTACCTGAAGATTAATTAATCGAATTCGAAATTTAAATTATTGGCTACACAATAAAATCAATCAAAAAGTGTCAAAAGGTTTATTATTGTATATTATGTATAGGTATCTTGAGTAACATTTATAAACATTTTAAATGTTTCTCATACACGTTTCTGCGTTTCACAATTTAATACGTGATATAAATTTCTAAGACATATTTCTTTCTCATAAGGTAGTGAAAGTAGTAATACTAAAATTTATTTTATTATGTTTCATTGCTACTGTAACTTATAATAATTAGAATACGTATAATTAATTGCTACTGTACACGTTCAAAAGAACAATACATATATTTTTGTTTTAGCAGTTTATTGTAATTGTGGCAATTACTATTGGGTATTTGGGTATTTGTGGTATATAGTTACAGTTATAGAAGTATACATGTCATCCTTCAAAGTGGCATTTTCATGGAGTTACTGTTGCAAAAATCAATACATATGTGCCTGTAGATAATCGTACAGAGTTCTAAGATCTTATGTAAAATATGGTATTGCGCGCAAATTGGAAAAAGAAGTACTAAAAGTTAAAAGTACTACATAGACGTGGATTACGATTATCCCATTAAAGGCTACCTCACTGATAACTAAACACATTTCATACGCATATTCTTCGGCTGGTATAAAACAGTGTCAACAATCAATATCAAACACCGTTGTCAACAAAAGTCGATGCAAACAACGCTAATAATGACCATATGCTTAAATAGGAAGAAGAAAGCGGTTAACAATAGGGGTCTTGTACTCAGCTCGTGGAACATACTACAAGTTTATTAGCTCACTTTACGAGGTCATCTGTTATCGTGGATCTGAGTGACGTGACCGTTGTGTCTGTGAGTGATAGATAGACTACAGTTCTGTTATACAGCGCCGCGCTGTGTTACTGCCGATGAGCTTCGTTGTTTACAGTCTGGGGCTGTTCACCCTGGATTGTGCTCTACATAACACACACTTCAGTTTATGGTATTATTGCTACATCAATAAAATGTTATATGAAAATATAGTGATAATAGTTTTAATAGATTTATAAGCAGGTGTGATGCACTTTTATATACTTTTAAACGAAACGGGTTTATTTACGATTTGAAAGTGTTGTAATTTTTTTATGTTCTTGGTAGAAATATCTTTGTACAACGCTTGTAAATTAGTTTTTTGTTCATTTTCTACGCCCAAAGTGGGTACTTCAAAAGTAGTTTTATAAATGTATTTTATAAAAATAAATATAAATCTGTTTTTATCAAAAATGTATACTATTCATATTTTAATAAAATTTACTGGACTGATTGATTTTATTTAATGATGAAAAATTTAATCTCTACCTAAGAATATTTATCGACGTATAATGCCACGTGACATATTTTAATGTTTTGCTATTCAGATCTGAAAACATTGGCCCATAATTGTTCCAAGGTAGGTTCAAAATCAAATAACAACGGTATTAAATAATAAGTTACAAAAGAGGTAAGGAATAATATAACTGAGTTATTAATGATGTGCCAACTACCTGTTATTTATTATTAGTGGTATTGACGTTTGCATTTAGGAATAAAATACTGTACTTACACACGTAAAATGTACAAAATAACAATTGAAATGAGTTTCTTGATACTTTCCTTCTCACGTTTTAACGAGCTGTTGTCGTCGAATAATAACATATATTCTCCTTGTCTTTTTTTGAAAAAATATTGAAAATATTTCTCATTGTTAAATACATCTTCATTATATTATATGCATCAGTAGATATATTTAACAACTCTCAACTTATATTGGCAATTGTAGCATTTGTTTTTAAATTTGGCAGTTTTTTTCAAGTTCTTCATGAGAATAATCCTGCCTAATTCCGTAACAGTATATGTTACTTCCCCTTATGGGTTCTCAGTTCGATTTTAAAATAAGAGACGTCTCCCAAATAGAGAGGCAGAGTTACGTCAACAGATTACTGTATAATGTTGATCTGAGCGACTCTCTTCACCGTTCAATTAAAACTGTATGATAGTTTTTCTTAAGAAGGTAAACTGTCATTTTAATCAATTAGTTCATCCGTATATGTGATAGTGATGACCTAATAAAAACCCTTTTATACTTGCCTATATAAACGGTATATTCTAGAAGCAAGATAAAAACATAAGATGTGCAACATTTCGGTAAATATAAAATACGAAGTGTATTCATCACGGACCCCTATCCGAAATACAATGGGTCATCTAAGATGCAGTAGTGTATAACAGATATAATAATCGATGTCTCATTCATTTAAAAATCATCTATTCCTTGTTACCTATATAGTAATAATAGTACAAATATCCTGCAAACGTTACCCTCTCTCAGGAAAGCTTCTGACATCCTCACATGTTTCATTTAACATAATTGTACTGAATAATTTCTTATATAGCTATAATAAAACACAACTAAGACAATCCCAGAAGCATTACTAACAGATGGTTACATATAAATATGATTTATATAAAAAATAGTATATAGGATTTGTTGGTATAAGGTGTTATATTTAATTATGGTGCTAATAGTTACATATAATAACTAATACCAATATACCAATATACAATGTGAATTCTAATTGGCTCTAATTTTGTATGGACTATGTAAATTTTCATTATATTTATTAAATTTATGTTATTACTTTACGTAGTCTGATAATTGTTTGTGTAAATAAACTCACTGTTGATAATATAATTTTAATAAGTAATTATTACATATGGTAATAACTTTATCAGTCGGTTTTTGAGAAACGGAGTAGTTTTCACTACTTATTCAACGAATTGTTGTTTTTAAATCAGAATAAGAAACACAATATACTGCTTGTGATCACGACCGTGATTAAAAAGCACCTCAAAATTTATTCGAATACAGCAAACTGTCCAATTGTTTTGTATGGAAAATGATAATGCGTTAAACATTATTATTATATATAGCAATAAATAATAGCATTAATATATAAAAATGCATATTAATTTTATATAATAGACTATTTGAATTGAGACACTTGTAAAATTTATAGGGCAAGTACGTTTTATTTCTTAAACCTAATATTTCGAACTATATACTGCGTTATAGGTCTATTACGTTAACTAGCACGCAATAGCATAACTCTTAACACCATAAACTTGTGGCTATACTTGATATTACCATTGATAGAATATAGTGGCAGCATAAGCAAATTCTGTTGGCTACTCCTAGTTAATTGTACCAGTGATATGTTGAAGTTTGGATTGTCATTGAATAAATATTACGTAACACGTTTTACAATTAATAGGATTTCTGGTAGTAATACTTGGAAACGTACCATTCAATGTGCAGAGCGCCAATTATGCTGGGTAGACACAAAGTAAAGTTTTTCTTCAAGTCGATAGAGTCATTTTGGCTAATACATAAATTGACAGTCAGCGACGGGGGGTTATATTTATAAATGAAGTTATATCTTTTAATAATGTTTTTCTGGGTATACATAATATGAATACAGCCATAAAACAAATTGAACAATTTTATATAATCGTCGGCTAACCATGTACAGGCCTTTGCTGGAGACATTTGATCCCTCTATCTAATTGTCTGAAGCTATAAGTTCAATAACTGTTAAGTGCTTATCAGTGGATGTCAAAGTCTCAAGCTAGGAAACAAACTGTGAAAAGATTAGCATGAACGTTTCATACCTATTCTGATACATATCCATTTTTATCTCAACCAACGCTAGAGTGGCATATGATTGATCCCTTTCTTAGGAATATTTCTCTATTTATTTCAGAAAATACAAGATGATTTGCTTTTGTAATGCGATTTTTCTAGTGTCAAGAACTATATGGTTTGTGTAAGTTATATTTTAGCAGTAATTGGTCGTTTTCGATTATTTTCGCTCGCTGTAGGTGTTTCAATCTTAATAGTCCTAAAATTCCAAATATCTATATATATAAAAATGAATGTTTGTATGTTTGTCCTTTATGGAATCGTGAACTATTGGACCGATCATGATGAAAATTTGTACGTATATGTATTTTTCCACGGAGAAGGTTTATAAGCTATGCCCATCCCTTTCCCGATTCAGGATTCCGCCCCACTGGTTACAGAAATACCCATAAGAAATGCATTGCAGCAAATATATGTTAACGTCTTTTCAAATTTTTAATCAGCTGTTCTTTGTAAACATATATTACACTTATAGTTTTAAAGCATAGAGTAAGCTTAAGAGAAACGACAAATTTTGTTTAAACTGTTTTTTGCAATCACTGTTAAACATAGACTTTACTATCCAGATAATACAATTCAAATTTGACGTAAAAATTCACCTTTAACTGCAATATTTATTTAATATAAACCATGCTCATGCTTGATCAGAAGAGTAATGCAGATATCATAATTACTATCTTACGTTGGCTACAAATATAAAGAATGTTATAAAATCAACCTTAGTTGTTTTTTTTGACAGAAGTATGGTTCTCAAAACTCCGTGTGTACATATTCTCTCGATCGAGACAACAAAGCAAGCTCAATCGTGGCATCGGAGATATAACTAATTTAATCTAAAATTTATTATAGTAAAAAAAAAAATTTACTAAGTAATATAAGGACTTCGGTTCTTAAGATTTGCGTGCGAAGCCGTGGGTAACAGCTAGATAGAGGCAGAAATATGGTACATACCTTCATAATACGCCCAAGAGGCTCACGATGGAACGACTATCAATTATCTCAGCAATGTTTAGAATGTGATAGAAAAAGAATAAGTGAATATAGTGTACTGTTTTCAACGGGAAATTGCGTGCGAAGCCGCGGGCAACTTTTGCAAAAAATTATTGAAATGCGCAGCAAAGCGCGCCGGGCCCGCTAGTTTACTATATTGTTTCCATTGCTATATATTTTATAGTGTGTTTGAACTATGAAAATATTTGACTCTTTTAATAATACATAATTTTAAGTAATATAATCTCCTTGTCGTCCATCGGAAAATTTACTACTCTTTAAAAAAATATATATATATTTAACACGTAAGGCTACATTTCTGTATATTTCCAGATGTATTCTTACTAAGAGAATGAGAATGGCATGCAAACTTTAAAGTTGGCTACTTTCTACTAGATTGGAATTATATAAGAGAACTTTCCTGTCAATGAAATAAAAAACTAGGTAGGATTGAGCCATACCTGGTGTAGAGTATCACACAGAAACAGTTGGTATCCATTCTCCCGAGTGATAAGCTTTCCTAACGTTCTCAAAAAATAGAAAGGAAATGTGGGATGTATGAACATTTGCCAACGATCAGTGATACAATAGATAAATAACACTATTTTTGAGATTTTCAGTCTGATCACTCGCCCTTCTATAAACTACTAAATTAATAGAATTTAAGTTTAACAAACACTATTTTCGACATTTTCAGTCTGACCTCTCGCCCTTATATAAACTACTAAATTAATATAATTTAGGTTAAACAAACAATTTATAATACAGTGATGTGAAACGAATTATGTAGCAATGACAATGAACATATCGTGTGTAAACTCCTCTGCACACTATATCTATAAAGTGCACTTTATAAAAACAAACAAATTTAATTTTCTTAAACAAATAAAATAATACGGATCAAAATAGCCATGCACTGAGTAACCAACCACTTAAAACTAAACATTATCGCTGAGACGCAAGTACTCTTGTCTTACTTCACTGTGGTACATTGTTCCATGCGACCATAATAAAAATTCCAAAAGGCACATGTTTAATAAAAAACGAAGACATCACCGCAAAGTGGTATTTAATTACGAGTGAATGTTTATATCAATAGTATCTCATGTACATTTGTTGCGATATTATGACACAATTATCATTTTAATTTCTCCTTCCGCAGAAATCCCCTGCGAAACGTAACATGAAAGTGTATGTTTAAGGCAAAACCAGCTTCTAGGCCAGTGTTAGTAATGAAGCTGAGCTCGTCTGTCTCAAAGGCACTTGTCGAAATGAGAAACTCTCAGTTTAAAAGCTGCCCACTCTTCCATTTGGCAAAATGTGTTGGCTTCTTCCCAATGCACAGCGTTGATCAGCGTCCCCAAAACGGTCACACCAAGATTTTATAAAATGGTATAAACACTCATGGAATTACACATATGTTATTGTTACACAATAACACATTGAATTACACATTGTTTCATAGCCTGCATGTATTGCCAAAAAAACAAACTTTGTAAAACATATATCACATATACTACTACTCTTTTGAACATTCATGTAATGTGTTAGATTCCACCGGTAATGAACTGTAAATATGTACCGAAATAAATTTTTAGTGTTATATTAAACCTGTGATATTGAACTGGTTCTTCTATTATACGATAGTTTCTACAACGTTAGAAATTAGTTAGCTGTCAATAACCAATTTCAGTGTTATCGTGTTATAAGGCGATTAACGTGCTAAAGCAGCTATAAGAAAGTCATCAGGTTATACAAATTTTCGTCGTATTCGATTACATTATGCAACTAGAAATTATGAAATAACTTAATTAAGGTTTGGTACAGTTATTATCATTGTAATTTTGTTAAAAGTTTGTAATTGTTGAATTTAATTTCTTTCATTTATTTATGAAATATTTTTTATGTAATTATGACACGAAGATTGGTTTTATCATCATGTTTATTGAGACTTCAGTTAGTAATATGGCTTACAAAAAACATATATTGAGCTTTTTTGCACTTCGAGGATTACGTTTTACACTAATGTGTTACCTGACAGGGTTTCTATATATTCGATAATTGATTCATCTACAAAATATTGATTATAACAAACACTTTGCGAACACGGCAGAAAGTGTAAAATTATTTAATTCCATTTCATAACCTGCTGGTATAGTTTAAGAAAACTATACAATGTATCAATATAACTAAACCATAAAATTCATTTTCACAGTGAATTTGTTAGGAAAAATCTAAAATCCTTCTAAAGAAGACAATTTGCTAGTTTTTATCTATGTTATATATTTTTGACTCTTAAAAAGAGTAAATATGAATCTAAAACTCGATTTATGCCTGATTAAGTGTTCAAAACTTCCATACAAATTAACTACGGCCGATGAAGTATTACGGACCTAATTTCAGAAGGATTTACTAAACAGGCCGGTCATCAAGAACCTATATTACTATAATTACTAAATCTCTCAGCATACCATACTCTAGACCTGTTGGTGATTTAAATCACGTCTTGCCACGTCAAGGATTACGTGACAGGCTCAGTCTTGTTATTCTCTCGTGGAAGTGGTCTTGTTCTTCTTATTTTAACCGTGTTCTCCTCTTAAAGTTATATTTAAATACTTTCTTAGTTACATAATTAGATTCCTGCCAGGGTTTAATTTATTACAGACTTTTTTATTTATCCCACACGGTTTTACATTTCTGCTGATATTGACTACGAACTGCTAATCATCACACTGAAACAACAAATATAAAGGTTTTAATTGGGTAATATTTTCGGCAGTCATATGAGAATGACACTAAAAGTTTTAAATGTAAAGGTTCAACTACACATTTAAAACGTATATGATAACATCGATGTTTTATAATATCTTTATTCGTTTTTTAAATATTAGTCCTTTATTATTATTGTTATTTATTATAACTAATAATTTTGTGATTGCTAATAATAAAAAACATCAAAGTAATATTATTTCAAAACATAATTATTTTCTTCAGTAAATACATTCCTAGAACTTCCTACTTTAAAGTACTTTCAATAAGTAAGGATTTCTATATTAAGGTAGGTGCTACTTTGAAAACCGAATTAACCAAATGTAACCTGCCAAGAACTAGAATCTTACTAGAACTGTAAGAATACAATTTTTTATTTTAAGATTTACTCTACAATTTACATGCTGTATAAATCTTTTTATAGTTCTTGGTACTCACAAATTAGTAAATATATTAAAACATAGGCATCGTGTTCATTGAAAGAAATGAATTAAACACATGACATAACATTACATTTCAATTTGAGGCCTATCACCTGTATAAAATATAGCGGCTAATTTACGAACTTAACCGTCATTCAGTAGTTGGTACTTAACGAAGATTAGGAAAAGTTTAGATTATAAAAATAAATTATGAAAACAACAAATTTAGTATAAATAATTATATATATATATATATATATATATATATGTGTGTGTGTGTGTATGTGTATATATTGATTATATATATATATATATATATATATATATATATTATATATTGATTATGTATATTTAATATTGATTTTATATATATATATATTTAAGTTGAGTTGAGAAATGATTTCTGTGATTGGTACATGACTATACAATACCATTCCTTTTCTGACTGGCCATTGAAATAAAGGTGGAAGGAGTTCAAAACACAAAATAATCAATGCTCCATTTAGGTTACGCCCGATTTTTAGAACGCCGAAATCTAAGTATTACAAAATTGTTACAAGAATTTCTTGGAAAGAAAAAAAATAAAATTACTAAAAATATACTTAACATTAATAGGTGAAGCTGCAAAAAGGCATTTTTAAAATCTAAATTCTTAAGAAAGGAATATATAAATTTAACCGTCTAAACTACCATGCAGGTCCCCACATTGGAAAGAGATCATTCATCGCGAGTCTTATATCCAAGGAGCACGATTACTAGTAGTTACTTGAAACAAACAAATATAATAATAGCATAATTGTATAATTGTATAACGATGAGCTAAGCAACTCAATTATATAATAGTTTTTCTACTAACTTAGTTTTTCTTCTTACCTAGTTTTCTTCTAACTTATTTTTTCTACTAACATCATTTTGCTTGGATGGCTCAGTGGTTAAAGTTACCAGACTTATACAGTGTCATATGTTCATTTATAGCGGTAGGCCATCAAATATGTACCTTTATCACGTTAAAAAGAATTATATTAGGTGAAGAGTGGACAAAATTATATTTCACTACATCGAATATTGTGTTTCATAGTGCATAATACTAGAAAACCTTTGATCAAAACAGCTAAAGGGAATCACAACCAGGATTCTATTAGGTAGTATTAGGCTATCACCTGCACTAGCCAAAGGTAAAACATAACCTCCAGAGCTGTTGAAGCCACCTTGGGTCACTCCGTCCGTCCATCCTAAGTTACGGGGCGTTTTATATCCATAACACTTACGGGACAATGCGACTTAACATAGGTTATTTTTGTGAATATCACTGTTGTTACCGTCATATTATTTGCTTCTTTCTATATTTATCGGATTGATTTCTGATATGTCAAGGAGAAACAAACATTCGATATTAGACCACTCAGAACATTAGAACATTAGCATTAACAACAGAACTTGCAGTTCTCGTTAAATATATCGGTCTGTTGCATTTTTATTATAGTACATACACATTTGTATTAATTAAAATTTAAAGAGAAAAATTTGCTTTTATATGGAATTTTTAAATATTTAATTGCTTAATTAGCTTAAATAAATAGGTTACAATTATTTAAAGAAACATTTAAATTTGTATTATACAGTAAATAAATCAATTGATAATATATTTCATCTTTTATTGTTGTGTAATTTATTTGTTCAAATTTTTCAACTTAATATATTCTAGTAATATTAGTTATACAGTAACGGAACCACAGTTTAAAGCTATTTTAAGTTCAATAATTTAAGGAATATATTTTAAAAAACACAAGCAACACAAAGGTCTAAATATTAATTAATTTTCCATAGCTCCTTCTCAAATTGCATTTCTTTGATGAAACACAATTTATTTAATAACCTCTCAGACTAATGTTTTATTATAGATTACGACGAGGAAACTAATATAATAGAAATTATAAGAATATAGAAAATTAACTAACGGGCGATTTTTTAGAAGTGGCTAATAGACGTCAAGACACCGACGTGCACACATCTGAGTAAGTTTTAAACACCTACAGGTTGACACATGTATGCCCCTGAGGAGCTTCTAAGAGAAGTTAACTAAACAAGATCACATAGTATCTAACTATACATTTTTGTTGCAAAATGTTCGGAAAGTGGATTCCTTCTTATAACTAGTTAAACGTCTAATGTACGATCTATAACATAAAGATCGATCTCCCATTTGTAGTTATATTTCCAAAGAATGATGTAGACTTTGTTACATACCGTGGAAAAAATCTTGAAATAGTGATTTTTTATATCTAGAATTATATACATTTATAGTATTTTATATTAGTTCTAACAGGGATTTCAACGCATATAATAAATATCTACGAGAATAATTATACTGCAGTGCTTATGAAGATTTCTTTAAAAAAGATGACGCTTTTGATTCGTTTAAATATATATACTTCCGGCAATGTTTTTTAAAAAAGTACAGTATATATTATTCCCAGAGATTAAATTGGGCGTTAATCTTAGGAGCCTATATTCTACATTTAATATACTCCTTAAATCTCCAAACAACAAGCATTGAAAGATGTCTAAGCCAGTACCCAGAAAACTACGTTCTCTAAACTTAATGTCCTAAAATTGAATGCTTGTTAATATATTAAAACTTTTGGCATGTTTTGAAGCGGAAGTTTAACGTTTTGTGAGTGATGATTTCATTTAATATGCAGGCAGCTAATTGGTTTTTCTTTGTAGAGAAATAGACGTATTATTATACATAAATTAAAACAATATCCAACAAACCAAATTAAATTTTTTATTGGTATTATCCATGTTCACTGTTACTAGTTTTATCAGCTAATACTATTAGATGATTTTTCAGACTGTCTTTCTGTATAAAGACATGTTTTTCTGTTACTTTACTGTATTTTCTTCTTCAAAATGTTAGTGCCTGTATTGTATATGTTAAAGCAAACCTAAACAAGGTATAATAAATCGATTTCTTAATTTAGTTTAGAAAATAATTTGTAGATTATTTATTGGTATGCATGGCGTATTTTTTGTAAGAACAGTTTGGGTGGGAAAAAAATCACTTGAAGCGGAAGTTACTACATGACGGTGTATAACGTTGTGAGTGATGATTTCATTTTAATATACAGGCAGCTAATTGGTTTTCTTTGTAGAAAATAGACGTATTATTTATAACATAAATTAAACAATATCCAACAAACTAAATTAAATTTTTTATTGGTATTATCCATTTCACTGTTACTAAGTTTTATCAGCTAATACGATTAGATTATTTTCAGACTGTCTTTCTGTATAAAGGACATGTTTTCCTGTTAACTTTACTGTATTTTCTTCTTCAAAATGTTAGTGCCTGTATTATATATGTTAAAGCAAACTAAACAAGGTATAATAAATCTATTTCTTAATTTAGTTTAGAAAATAATTTGTAGATTATTTATTGGTATGCTGCATGCGTATTTTTTTGTAAAGAACAGTTTGGGTGGGAAAAAAACCTTTATACGCTTTTTTAGATTATAATTTGTTTGAGAACTTCACATAAAGTGGTTCCCAGGAATAACTTTATATATTTATAGAGTTTGAGTCAAATATTTAAATCGATTTGAATGTATGATTATAGATGTCATGACCTTAACGAAAAAAGATAATATTTCTTTACTAGGCTTAGGTTCCAGTCTCCAGTGAAGGAATTAGTTCCATGTAAAGATATATTTTATAAAATGGTTTCTTGACCATTTATATATATATATATATATATATATATATATATATATATATATATATATATATTATATATATATATATCCCACCAGTATAGCCAGCAATGAATACCTTTTTAAAATTACGCTATTTATACCTGTATATACTAAATGGCTACTTCTTTATCATTCAGTCTCACCGCACGATATTTCGAGAACTTACTAAAGTTTAGATTTGAAATATTCATTTAATTAAAGTTAAATTTAGCTACGATGATAGTGCATGTCCCTCTATGGAACTTTTTTAAGCGTTGGTTAACACTTTTAAATTGGTCTTTTGAGAAGAAACGAGAAAATTGCACGCTAATTATTTGTAAACAAACCATTGAATTACATCCGACATGTGACATATTAGCATGCATAGGCTTATCATTGCACTTTCGCTTGCAACCTAGGCGAATCCCGTTACGCGGAATATGGTGTGGTGTACTCGTACCTTGAAAGTATTGAAAAGTTTAGAAATCACGTACGTAAAACGGTTTGAATCTCTTTGGAATTGAAGGATAATGGACATTTTAATTATTGTTGGTTAAAATTGAATCAAAATTTGCTGTTTTGTAATAAAGACTTGGACTAAGGAATCACAACCACTTAGCGGTAAACTACTCATTAAGTCGTAAAATTAGTCCCGTCTTCTGGAATTAGTGTCCTACCTTTTAAATTCCTTATCAATTTAACAGTTTTAATAAATTAATAAAAGAAGTCCTGAGAGCTTCTTTAAACCTCAATTAATAAACTAAATTATACTCAACTTTCTCTTAAGCAACAAAACATTTAAATCATGAGTGTCTATAAAAGATTGCCACTTATCCAATAAGTGTAAAATATATATTTTAACAGTACATATTTTACATTATGTATATTTACCGGTTAATTTAATGTATAAATGTACTTAAATATACTTATATTTAAGTACGTACATATATTTAATATATATTTAATATATACTTAAATATATGTACTTAAAGACTGGTTATCCAATTAATTATGTTAATGTTTTAGGCTGATGGAAAGCAATACTCCGATTTGACTTAAAATTGGTTAACAGAAAATATTAAGGTAGGAAACAATAGTACGAAATTTATATGGAATATACATACTTTAAATATTCCCGTATACTCAAATACTCGTATATATATATATAATATATATATATATATATATATATATATATATATATATATATATATACATACACATATTGCATGGCTCCAATCAGTAAACTACAGTAATTATCATGTAAAACGTCCCAATAGATTTTACATTGCCTGCCGTTTCAACGACTGAATTGCTAAGAAAAGTAAAGTAATTAAAGAAGTAAAAGTAAGTAAGGAATTTATACGAAGGACGATGCTACTCACCAAATAGTAAACGTTTACGTAACATTAATTTTCATAACTTCCAGGTGTAGTATATATGGCTGATTTAACCTTTTGATGAAAGACTCTTCAGCTCTTTTTGTCAGTTTCCCCTAAGAAGAAAGTTACAGAGTTACTTCGAGAACCCAAAATATTTATAATAATAAATGAATGTTTTATGTAAGCAGCGCTGCCCCCTTGATGTAAGCCATGGATGATAAAGTTACGCTCCAACTTCGCTCATTGTAACTTGTAAAAAGAAAAAAAAGCCAATTTAATGAAGAACTACAGCTATTTTCGAATTAATAGAAATCCAAAGTCTTAAGGCTATAACATTTTCTGATAACTAATTATGGTTGTTGTATGCAGGAAAACTTGCTAAAGAGTCTTAACAAAGAACCTCACTAGGGGTTCCGCTATTAGTGAGTGTTAATTTAATATTTCACTTTAGAAGTAAATTGCGTAAGTATTTATTTACAACTTCGTTCCCTCTTTAGTCTTTAAATGTATATGGATATTTGAACGGATGTGTGTTTTAATGTTAACTTGTATTATGGCGTTGGTGTGATATACATTTTCATATTAAATGCCATTAAAATAAGTAGAAAGACACATATTTACCACACATAAAAACTTTCCATGAACAGAAGCTTCTGTTTATAAATTGTGAATTTCTGCGTAGCAGAACTAATAGCTGAGACATGAACAATATAGTAGGCACTCGAATTTTTTATTCGAAATATAAAAGTGATCTTAACCAACTTATTAACTATAAAGACTTCTTTAAATATAAAAAGTATAAAGTGTTACTTATAAAAGTTTCCAACTATTTATATTTAAATACTAATATCAGTTTCACGTTGTAAAAGAAAAAAATGTTATAGAAAATTTAAAAGATCTTCAAAGTTAGAAACTTTAATTGACAATAGGAAATTTGTAGAACGGATTTATAAATATCCATACATATATCCACTTTAAATTTATAAAGATTTCAGGATGAAGATATTATTATTTAATAACGTTTGAGTACCTTACTGAAAATACTATTAAATATTATTAATACTGTAATTTATCGCCAATAAAACTTTTTCTTAAATATACGAGATATTGTTTTAATTGATAGAGTGTTTAATATGATAGACTTTGAAAAAGGTAGACAATGTTTCCAAAATATTACCATTACAAAGTACAGGTATGGAAATTAAATTTACATTTATAGCTAAATATATTATACTACCATAGATTTTCAAAATAACATTTTGTGATCTATTATATTAGGCATAACGTATAGGTTAGTATTTAATTTATAACAAATTGAATGTTTTTCTATGTAGAAGTACAGTTTTTTATATTAATGCGGAATTGCAATAAACTAGTTTCTTATTACTTTAACTCACTCTTTCTCCCACACTCCATTTTCCTTAGAAATCTCAAAAAATAAACGCAATTTTAATTTATAGACATAGATTAATTTGTTAAAGAAGGAAATAATGTAAAGTAAATCTTATATTTCTGTGAACGTTTTAACCTATCTAAACTAAAAATTATGTTTGCAGCTAAATAAATAAGAAACTGTAAGAAATAGTTTAAAGATCTTAGATACGCTTTAATTTTGTGCAAAACCCACAAAATAAATGTAAAAATCTCCCGGGGCAATAATTCAGGGTGTACAAAGGACAAAGAACATGTGATACGCCGGCAGAGGTGTCGAGAAGTGCAGCTACGCGAAGAATGTAATAAAGCGTTGTCGACAAACAGATTACTGGTTCGATTGAAAATAAAATATCGACAAAACATCTCAGATTTTTAAGTATTTGGCTCACTTATTTTCTATGCCGAATTGAGTTTCCGTGAAGCAAAACTAATACATTGTTGATAATTTTAACAAAAACAGGAATTAAAATATTGTATATCTCTAATTTTTTCTAAATTTTGAAGCAATATTTAGTTGATAAATTCCTTGTAAAGAATTGTACTATATTTATTTTGTCAGTTTTAAACGCAAATTCATTATTTATTTATGATAACTGTATTCGTGGTTAATAGTATTTATCAGATTAATGATACAATATAGTAGAAGAATATTTATGAAAACACCTGTTGTGGTCTTTAATGAGTTAATTACTTTTCTCACCAGAGGCCTATCCAGATACCACTTTATTACCTTAGCAATGCTCAAGTTGTTTTTAAGTAACGTGGCAAAGATATTCCATGGATCATTATCTTATCCCAGTGGACGAAGAGGAGTTGTCATACGAAGAAAACAAGGAAACACATTGTGTGCGGTAATTTCCATACCTACGTGGTTATTTACATGGTCCTTTAAGCACTTTTTGAAACCACTCACTTAATTGATCAATTCCTCTTCCGAAAATTAATTTTTCCTTTCTCCTTCAGCAGTATCAAAAGTAGTAGTAGTTATGAAAATGATGAATAATATGAATTATATGAAAAACATTTTCTTAGGAGACTTATAATTTATTTTGAGATTGTACCGAATGACGATAACACATGGGGGTGGTGACTTCTGAGGTCGTAGTGATAAATACTCGAATTGCAAAGTTTACTTATAAGTTCAATTTAATTAAAGAAACTTACAAGCACCACTTTTAGTTGGTAAATTAAATGTATGCCTTGCCACGTTGCTGCCAATTAGAGTACAAGAACTAAAAATGTATACCTGATAGGTGGGACTAAAATATCCAATGTTCTATGGAATTATGCCTACGGTATTTTACTTTATGAAACTTTAAGATTTTACTTCCCTTCGCAATATGTAGACTCACAACCCGGGGTTCGGCGTCTTGGCACGAGACATTGAAGCTGTAGTCTAAGAAGGGTTATTTCTAGTCAGTAATTACTAGAAGAGGAGTAGAAGTTATGAAAGTGGTAGCCATCTACTCAAATAATACGTGAGCTTGCCCAAAAAAAAATTCGCGACGGTATTAGCCATTTAATGAGACAAAAAACTTATCACGACAATGTGCTCGTCAGAAGGACGACGCCACAACTTGGGTATCCATTTCAATCAAGCAAATAAAAGATCTTCAAGGGTAAGTTACTTTACTATTTACAACTTTACTTTACGTTACATTAATTTTTATATGTTTGGCATCAAATGGGCTAATTTAATAATACAAAAATATAAATTTTACTTACGGACATAGCGCGCGAGGTGAAATCGGTCACGTAGTTGGGCTGCTACGAAGGGTTACAATAAAATATTCATACGCGGGCCAATTAGGTAGTTGGTCCGTCGATAATTTAGTTCCGGAACATTGGATAAAAAATTATATTAGGTTGTACTGGCTAAATATGTTGTAACATGTTGCATTATGTAAAATGGAACTAACTAACGGTACAAGATATTTAACATTAAATACTTAACAAAATTGGGGTTTCGGAAAAAAAATATATATAAGTAGATAAGAATGTAAGGTTCCTAGACCACTTTCGGAGCCAACAGTAAATCAAGGGGAAATACTGTTTAAAGGACAATAAACGAATCTGTAAAATCAAACAGTAATGGAAAATACTGTTTAAAGGACAATAAACGAATCTGTAAAATCAAACAGTAACTCACGAATGAAAAATTAACCGAATCTATAGCTGTTTGCTTCTACTTTCTTAAGGTGTCTATTGGAAACATCTGCTTCGAATCAATCTATTGGAAATGATCTCATATCTGCTTCAAATCAACGAAAATTCTGTTGTAAACATATTAAAATCTTTATGAAAAATATATTGCCAATGTTCTCATATCTGTTTCGAATAAACGGAAATTGTGTGGTAAATATATTAAAATCTTAATAAAAAATCTCTGAAATGGAATGAAAAATCAAGAAATCTTAAATTTTACTGAATTTCTCTAATATCGTTCTTAATCACATCATATGATAAAAATTTCTCAGAAACAACAACAACATAACAAATCGCGTTTGTAAACAGCATTTTGAAAATCCATATTGATAATTATATCGTTCTTTGAAGCAGAAATATTTGTCAAACTCTTTGTTGTATCAATGACATAAATAGGTCTATTCGCTAAAAATTCTTTAGGATTATAATACATTTCCATATTTTTGTAGTAAACTTTCTTAAAATCTTGTTACATCTGATACATGATTCTGAAAAGACCTCCTGAAATGTTTAAATTTTGTAATTCATCTGGATAATAAGAACCGTTTCAATTTTACTCTGATATTTTTTACATTCAAACTATCAAACTTTGAAGGATTTTTCTCTTGATTATTCGGTCTATCTGTTTGAAAACCTATAATAACAAACTTAGGATTTGAAGATATTTATATAAATATTTGTGTTATCGAACGAATAAGTTGTTCCTGAAATACCTTTTTGCTCAATACATTGCCAATCTAGAAAATTAAACATAATGTTTTGAGATTTTGTAATTTCATCAATCAACTGAATTTTACTCGTGGTTTTGTAATAAATCATCGGAACTCTAATGAAAAACTCGTTAATTGTAATTTTGCCATCAACAGGCATAAAATTTCCAGTTGCAGTCTTCAGAATCACATCATCGTCTTCAGCTCTTATGAAACTAATGTAAAATTCACCTTTATAGATTGGAAAATTTACATTTTCAAAGAATCCTAAGCCGAAATGTGCTAAATCACCGACCGCTTCAAATTGTCCAAATTTAAAAGTTGATTCAAAACTGTTTGAAAATACATCACTTTTGGAATAACAAATGGTTCCTTTAATAGTGCTTAACTGGCCACAGTTTTTGACTTCTTCTATCAATTTATTGTGTTTTCTTACTTCAATCTTAGAAAATAAAAACGGTATAAAATTATCGATTAATCTAACATTATCAGTTTCCAAGATATGCTTGACCATCTTGTTTTGTTAAAGTTCCAGAAATATAAAACTGGAAGTTAGACGAGCAGAAGTTATCTCCAAAATCAATATTAAACTCAGTTCTTTTATTCGGTTCATTCAAATGTTTGTTTACTAATTGGATAGAAATTTTTAAACTCCGCCCTTTCAATATCACTAGCATACTTTCTGTAGTCCGCCATTTAATAAGAGAAAATTTAGAAATTTTAAAACATCATGTATAAGAAAGATATCACTTTTCATCGATCTAATGTACGTTTTTATAAGAAAAGATATAAATTTTAGTAATTTTTAATGATCTACTTCGTCATATTCAGGATTCTCTTCCTTAAATTTTGCAATTTCGGCCACATATTTCAATAAAATCTGCACAGGATAGTAACCGCTATCTATAATATTATTCCAATCAACTGTATCTTTATTTTCATCCAAAAACTTTATTACTCAAGTGTTGATAGAGGCAAAGAACAGACATATGATCTTTTAATTGATAATTTATATTTTCTTGAATGAACTCTGGGGACAGATTTTGATATTTTGCAATGTTATACCAATTTAACTTATTAATGTACAATCGCATCATATCTTCGGATAATTCATATTTTTTGAGAAATATCATCCCAATGTTCTTTTTTCAGATCTCTTTCGTGTTGCATTATAAAAAGATCGAAAGCACTGTAATGTCCCGCCATCTCTATTTATTTAGAAAAAATTTCAAGTTTTTATAAATTGGCTCTTTTTAGCGTTACATTCAGCACATTTTCCAGAAACTCTTTTAACTCCATTGATGTTTGCATAGTATTTTATATCATTTGTTTCAGTTTTTGCCTTACACCTCACACAATATATGAGCGTCATTTATATAAGGAAATTTTATCAGGTATAAAACCCTACGCGAATACCTATTTCAGTAAGATCTTCCTCCCACTTATTAAGTTTTTCTTCTATTTTTTGAAATTTGCCAGCATAAGAATCATTGTATTCAACAAATTTATGACCAATATTCTCAAAAGTTTTCGTAGCATCTAAACTAAACTTATCAAATGACTCTTTAAATTTAGTCAGTTTTTCATTAATTTCACCAACATCGTCTACTGATCTTTTACTTCTTTCATCAAGTTTTTCATAGACCTTTGTTGCAAAATCTTTAACATTCTGTTTATGATTCTCATAATTTTGTTTTAATTCATTAAACATTTTAATAGGATCTTCTAATTGAATCATTATAACAACATCAAATGGATTAATTCCTTTACTAACACTGCTAATTCTTTTTCCTTTAAAAATCTAAGGCATTTTTAAACATTCGGATCATGTAAATCAACAATATCGATGTTTTCTGATAATTTTAGAGGTTTTAAAAATTTGTTCTTTAACAACAACATCATGTTTGTCAATACCAGGTCGAACACCGACAATTTCTTTTTTTATTAGCCAAACTAACATAATTCTTTTCAACTTTGATCGCTTTCAGTAATTTTATCAGCTTTTTCGATATGAGACATTAAATTGGTAAATATTTTTTTTTGCACCATCTTCAAATTCTTTTTTCAATGTTTTTATTTTATTAGCAACTTCATTTGAACTCATGAAATTTGCAAGTTTGTTATCATATTTTGCTTTAAAATCTTCAATCTCGACAGCAAACATATCTGAATCTGGAAGGTTTAGTAATAAATTTTTCTAACTTGTTATCAAACTCATTTCTCAAACTATCAAAATTGAAACTATTATCTACATTTTGAGTAATTTCTGTTTTAATTTGTGTTCCAAATACGTCAAAAATATTTTGTGAATCCATATTTATTAAGTAATAATTTGTTAACAACTTCTTTAAAATCTTTACCATTACTCAGTTCATTCAAAACAAAAACACATAAATGACCACAAATTGGGGGATCTTTATAGTCCCTTTGAATCTGAGAATCATTGTAGTAGACGCTTGATTTTTTCAAATATTTAATCAATTTTATAGGTGGTTTGTCCTCAATTCTTCCATACGAATCAAAATAACATGCATTCTTATCATTTTTTATAATAACAAATCCAATGCGTTCCACTTCTTATAATCGAGTCTAAATTCACAATTCCACATTCAAATTTCTTAACTTTTTCAGGTAATGTATCTCTCATGAAGATTCCTCTAAAATTTTTAATATTTTTGCAGATTTCTTCCAATTCCCCGAATGTTAAAGGTTTGATTTCAAATTTTTTTAAATGTTTGATTTCACGTAATTCAAAGGTTTTTTCATCTAATCCAGATCCTGTAACATCTTCCACCTCTTTATCTAACCAATTTAAAAATGTTTCGAACAATAGGAATCACATCTTTTTTAACAATTGGAGCAGCTTTACGAACATGAGGAACAACATTTTTAACAACTGGAATATTTTCTCCAAAATCTAATAAATCTTTCAAAAGTCCACCATTTTTAAGTTCTTTCAACTGATTATAAGAAAATTCTATTCTGGTTTCCTTTATTGTTTTTCTTATGTTTTTCGAGTTTATTGTATTGTCTATTTGTTAAAAATATCTTATCTTCGCCATTTTTTAGTTGATATATTTTAAATTGAATACTAACGGGTATTTTTTTCTTAAAAGCGGATTTTATTTTTTCTTTCTGATTTTTGCTGAAATTTACATTCACCTCCATTTATATAGTTAAAATTTCAAGTTCTCTTCGATTCTTATTCCTAGTTTTCTCTTCAAAAACATTGCTCCAGCTGTTGGAAGCGCAACAAATCTTTCACCTAAACTAGCATCTTTTAATAAAAATCTATCCATTGCCTTATCTTGCAAAACTTTATCTGCTATATGTCTGGAATTTGTGTCTCTAGGTTTTGCATAAAAAATATCATGTTCCATAGCAGCTTGATCTAATTTATTTTATACCAGGATCTCCTCTTTTTAGTCTTTTTTCGAGTTTTTGTGCCAGGACCCAGATACTGATAAGTTGGTACGTGCAATTCAAAAGTCCACTACCCTCAATCATAGATGATTTTATTGCCGGCAAAATTCGTTTTAAATATTTAATTCCATCAGGTTTTTCAATCATTTCGTCAAGTTTGTTCGAAATAAAATCTTTAATTGCTTTCTTTTCATTCAAAAAATTGTTATTTCCAGCCTTCTCTTGAGCATAAATATAATTAATAATTCCATCGAGTTTTGTCAAATCGTCGATATATCTGTATTCAATCTTATTATCATTGTATTTTCTTACACCTGATCCTTCGATTCGTTTTTCCCAAATTGGTTTAATTAATTTTAATATATTTTTTACCTCTACTTGACTTAGGCTTCTTAGTAAATGGATCATTATTTTTGTAAATTGAGTCAGATTCCCATAAAATTTCTGTATACTTTTTCAAATCTTCTTCAGAATATAAATTATCTTTTGGAGCGTCATAGTCTGTTAATAATCTCCATAAACCTTCCTTCATATGTTTTTTTCATTAATAATGATATCATTATGTTCAAAATTCACGGGCAAATTTCCAATCATAAAACTTTTCTTTCTCTTATCCCAATACAAACCAAATTTATCATCTTTTACTCTAGGAAGGAATTTTTTACCAATTTCACCAATTATTATATCCATTGTTCCAGGACTTATTAGTTCAACTATGGTAGAGTCTTCAATGATTCGAGGTCTAAATGGTGTTGAAGATGGTAATTTTGGCAATTCAAACTCTTCTACTTCAGATTCTGGAATCGAAATATCAGCAAATTGTCGTACAACTGGAACCAAATTCATCAAATTTTGATTATCGTTTAAAACGTTTTCAATTTTACCTTCAACATTTGTATTTGCAGAAGTTACAGGTTGATTGATTTTTTGAATAAATTCTTGTTCTTTTTCATCAATTCGAATCTGTTCTTTAAATTCTTTGATTAATTTCTTTTCGATTTGATCAATTTTTTTCGCTTCTTCAGAAGTTACGTTCACCATTTAATTAGAAAAATTTTGAAACGTGAACATGGAACGTGAAAACATGAACACGAAACGTAAAAACGTGAACGTGGAACGTAAAAACGTGAACGTGGAACGTAAAAACGTGAACGTGGAACGTAAAAACGTGAACGTAGTACGTAAGAACGTAAACGTGGAACGTAAAAACGTGACCGTGGAACGTAAGAACGTGAACGTGGAACGTAAAAACGTGAACGTGGAACGTATGAACGTGAACGTCGAACGTAAAAACGTGAACGTGGAACGTAAAAGCGTGAACGTGGAACGTAAGAACGTGAACGTGGAACGTAAAAAACGTGAACGTGGAACGTAGGAACGTGAACGTGGAACGTAGGAACGTGAACGTGGAACGTAGAAACGTGAACGTGGAACGTAAGAACGTGAACGTGGAACGTAAAAACGTGAACGTGGAACGTAAAAACGTGAACAGATTTACCGTTTTTCAGTTGTTTTTCATAATGTAAATAAAAAGTAAAGATAATGTAAAAAATAATTGTAACAAATATTTTATTAAGTAGATTTGTCAGACCACTGAGCAGCATTTATGTTAGAAAATTTATTCAAATATTTTCCATTTTTAGGCTTCAAAGTTAGATTAATAGTTAAAAAAACCGTAGTCTTCTTTCCAAATTTTATCACATAATTCATTAAAGTGGTTAAAACTCATATCAGATCCCACATAATTGTTGTAAATCTTTCTCGAATAGTGATCGTCTTGCTTAAAAACACACAACATATTCAAATTATTTCTTATAACTTGTTTATCAAACTTTGAAAAGCATTGAGAAAGATAGATACAAGATATGTTTTTGTGACGAGACATTACGAAATATTCTTTAATAACGTCTTGATTTTCTAAAATACAATCATCGAAAACGATTAAAGAATTTGGTTTAGATTCGCTTAAGTGAACTATGTCCTCGGAAGCATTATAAAAATGTGATATTTTTTTGTTTAAGTTTTTCTCAATATTTTCAAATCTTTCTTGTAATTTTTTATAGGCGTCTTGTTCTAAAGATTTACTAAAAACATACAAATTGGATTAAGGAATCAACCTATTGTAGATAAAATTCAATAAAAAAGTTGTTTTTCCACATCCACTTGAACCAACAATTAACAATCTGATTGGTTGATCTTTCTTATTTTCTTCAAACGTTTGAAGTTTTATCTGATCTTTTTGCTTTAAAAATTTCTCCATTTAAATAGCAAAAATGAAGCTGTTCAAGTTTGACTTCAGAAAGCTCTAAATTAGTATTAAACTTGGAACATCCTATTCATTTAGAGGAAGAATCAAATTATTTTATCGGTATAAGCGGTTTTTATTTCTGACAATTTTGTAATAAATATTAGTGAAAGTTCTCCTTATTGTATAGGATTTAGTGAGAAGAACATAACAAAATATTATGGTATAAACAAAGGATATTATACCCTCGATCAAATAAAAAATTCCCTTAAAAATTATCTGAAAACATTCAAACAATCAGATAAATCTTATACTTTGACGAAAACAAGTTTGAAATGCAAAAAAAATATCTCTCTAATAAAATTCAAATAAAGTCACCAGTAAGAATAATGTTTTCAGCAATTATAGTAGATTTATTAGGGTTTGTTCAAGAAACTATTGAGCCAAATCAGGTATATTTAGGAAATAAAACGCCAAAATTTAGACCGTTCGATGTAATTGAAGTACATTGTAATCTCGTTGAACCTAGTTTTGAAAATCATACCGAACATTTACACAAAGAATCTGAAATTTTGTACACTTTTTTTTCCAAATGTTGCTTATGGATCAAAAATCAGTGAAAACCCGAATGAAATCGATTATATTCCAATTAGAACAAATATTACAAGAATTCAAAAAATCGCCTTAACTGTTCAAGACTCTGATGGAAATTTATTGAAAAATGAGAGTAAAACAACAATTTATTTAAGATTGAAAAAGGAATGAAAATGTTTTCTAAATTTTACTAAAAAGTCTTGACTTATGATATTTTGTTTGTAAATGTTTAGCATAACTATGTAACCATTGAATAATTCGTCCACATTCGCAATGAGTCTCTTTTTTTTACTTTCTCGTTGAATTCTTATAGTACAATCTTTACAATATGCTTGTTTTTTATCTCTACTATAATGCCACTTGTTAAATTCAGAAACATTCTTAACTTCTTTACAAAAGTAACATTCTTTCTCCTCTAGAGTTAATTTTTCTATTTTATCGTATAATTCTTTTCCATATTTATTATGACAATCTTTACAATAATGTCCAAATCCGTCTTTTTTAGTTCTATTTTTATAAAATTCTTCAAAACCTTTTATTTCCTTGCACATTGAACATTTCTTTTGAGCCTCCATTTATATAGAAAAAATTATAGCTTTGACTTTCTCAATTCATATTCGTAAAAACTTCCAGTTATTTCTTCGTTGTTTAAATCTTTTATACTATAATTTACAGGATCTGTGTTATTAATTTGACAAATCACAAAGATTTCTCTTGACCAATTGTTCTTATATTTGTTTGAAAATGTTTGTTTTTTACTAACAATTCTTACATGATCATTAATTTTAAATTTAGTTTTCGTGTGAATTTCAGGTGGAACATACTTGAAAACGGTCTCTAATAACTCCTTTTCTGCATCCTTATCTACGTCTTTGGGCTTCATTTTTTATTGTGCTGTGAACTGTATCATTATAATTTGTGACTATTTTGTGAAGAATAAAGATCCATTTAAAGTTTTTATTAATCTCAAAAATAACTTTCATCCTTTCGTTTTGAGTTTCTGTTATATCTCTCTACAATACTTGATTTTTCTTCGTTTTCAGTATGATAAATCTTAATGTTATATTTCCTCAAAACATCGTTAAATTCTGTATTTTTAAACTCTAAACCCTTATCTGTATGAAGAAGATTCGGAGGTTTATGCCCGATCTTTATAGCATCTTTTACTATATCTTCGATAGCTTTTGAAACATCCTTGCCGATTTTTATTTTGATAGCTCTTGACCAAGCATATTTTGAGAAAGTATCAATAACATTTAACATATATTTAAATCCATCGTTTTGATCTGAATAGTTAGACATTATTACTAAATCTGCTGCCCATAAATCGTCAATTCCTAAAGTCATAATTTTTCTCTTTTTAAATTTCTTTCGTACTGGTGCATGAATTTCTTTAGCTTCAATCTCTATCTCATCTTTAGTCTTCAATTCTTGCTTAACAGGTTTTTTCATTTGGATTCTTTATAAACTTTCTCTTATTTGTCTTACATTTTTGAACATTTTGCAGCAATTCTATACAATCCGTTTTGAGTTTGAACAATCTTAGCATCGATATTTTTCGTTTTTTTCTTACATTTGTGACAGTGAATTAAATCATCTTCCATTTACATATCAAAGTTTCTAAGTTTATTTAGTTCGTCTAGTATACCACATTTTGCTTCATTTTTATAGCCATACGGTACTGTTTCGATCTTATTTTCTAGGACAATTCTTTTATCCTCTTTAGCGCTCAGTGCCAGCTTGTTTATGGTAATTGTGTACAACTCATGTTTATAACTTCTAATGCAAGTCATCTCTCTAAATTCTTCTTTATCTTCGAACAAACATTTCTTCAAGTTTTCGATATTTATTGTTTTATTTACAACGCTTCTCCTAATCCCTTTGCGTCTTACTGGATTTTTGTCTAGATATTTGTACGAGTACATTTTCGATCTCAATCCACAAAAATTCTTCTAAAACTTCGCTATTTAACTCATCTTTAAATTTCCCTATTACCTTCTTATTTTTAGTAGTGAAACATTCGTGATCTTTTGGATAATCACTTGTATCAAAGTCATCTATATTTTCTTTAATAATTTTAAAAGGATCTCGTTTCAATTCTAGGAAATAACTGTCTGTATCCATCTAACACAGATTCAAATCTGCGTCGAACTTCTTTAATTTATCGTAATAAAACTCATACATTAACAATTTTGATAGGTCAAGAACTGAAAATCCTATGTAGATCGGTTTGTTAAATTTAACCTTTTGTTTATACATGTGACTCGCTATACAGTTGTCGTCAAAGATATTAAAGCATTTGAAGTTTGTTTTCTTGGCCTGTTTCATTTAAAATTCTTCATATCCTAGTTTGATATCACATCTATTTCGCACATTTTCCATACTTTTTCCAAAAACTGAGTTGTTCATAAGCTTGTAAAAATCTTTCTCAAAGTCACTTGTAGCTTTGGTTCTCATGTTTGTGTTAAAATCAATGTACTTTTTTTCATAAAAGGCTTCTGATCGAATGCTATAACTCTATTCACATGTTTCAACACCATCCCTTGTTCGAGGTAAAATTTCAAATTTCTTGAATGAACAACGTATTCAGTTTTATCCAGTAAAGTTGTTCAAAGTTTGTTTTTAAAATGTTCGGGAGCAAGAGGTAAATCCTTGTGATGTTCATGTAAATTTGTTGGATATCCTAGATCAACTTCGAGAATATAGCCATAATCTTCGTCGCCAGTGAGTTCCAAAATTGTTTCTTGCCACTCTTCTTTTGTATATGTTTTAGGATTCATCCACTTGATTTCGTTATATGGTAAATTTTGCATAAGCCCGTAACAATAAAGGTTATTGGCATCGACGTACAACAGATAGTTTTCAGGCTTTGATTCATCAAAATCTTTTAAATATTTGTTATTTGCTTTAACATATCGTTTAATACATTGAGAAATGCCTCCGCGAATACCTTTTTCAATCATCAAATACATGTTATAATCGTTAATTAACTGAAGCTCAATTTTCGTTAATTTTAACATAGCGTCCCATGCGAGACTTGGAGCAGTCAGATAATGTGCTGGATCGAGTTTGTAACAATTCAAGCAAATGCTTCTGAAGTTTTCAAAAATATCAGCAAGCAATAAAACATCTTGGATGTTATAGAGATCTGAGTAATTACCAAGATTTTTATTCTTTAATTTATTCCAAACAGCTAAATAATGTTGAAAATCTTTCTCAGATATGCTCTCGTCTGTCAAAAGTGAATAGAAATCTTGAATTTTCAGGTCTTCTGTGTAATCAAGTTTTTCAATACTATCGATAAATTCATAGGGAAATATTCCTTTTCCAGATAGAATTTTAAAAATCTCGTTGTCGTCATTTGGCTGTCTTTTTAGAATTTCATTCAATTTTCTTCCATCCTGTATAAAATGATTTGTATGTTTAAAATCTTCTGTCTTTAGATTTTTAGCTAACTTTTCTATAGATGAGGCCATAAATCTGAACGTATCTACGAAAGAAAACTTAATGTATTTTTCTAGGTTTATTACCTTCGAATTCATATCCATATCCAGAATTTACAGAATAATTTATATATCGCTCATCGGTGTTTGCAATCAAATCAACGTTTCCATATTGTTTTAGCCAATTTTTTTATGTACAAATGAGTATCGTAGTTACTCATATTGTGACAGAAAACTGGAATATTTTTAGGAAATTTGTGATTCAGATTACAACATAAATGAGCAGCACCTCGAAATTTGCCGGTTAAATGACAATGATCTCTCACTTTTAATCTTTTTTTCTTCATCAAACCTTCTGTTTCACAGATATGTCAAACGTTTGAATTTTGATACGAAATTTCTTCTTCTTCAGTCAATTTCATAGGTTTCATGTTCTTTGAATTATATTTTTTCGCTATGTATTTCGATAATTTATTGAGTTCTTCAAACAATTGTTTTGGAACATTAGGTAAATCTTCTTCATTTTAGGCTCGATAACATATCGGTTTGTACATGCGATTGGTCACATTCGACACTAAATATAGAGTAAAACCATAAGGAAGGTGTTTCTGAATCTTTTTTGTAGTCGATTCTTGCGGATTGTTTTTGCATGTTGGAATCTTCTCTAATATGCTTTCAAAATCCATATAAATAACGTAAGGATGAGAAAATTTCTTTTGATAATTAGTAAATGTTGTTGTTTGACCTGGAAATGGCATAATTGGTTTACAAACTTCATGTTGCTTGCAAATTTCTAAATGATCAGCTAAAGCACTATATTTGTAGAAATGACTCAAACATCTTCTACAAAGAAATTTTTATTTTTACATTTAGATAATTGAGAGAAAACGAGTTTATTTAAATCCGTGATCAAAACATAATGAGATTTGCTTCTTGTTTAACATACAATAAATCGATTTCTAACTCGGCATTATAAACGTCGGAAATTTGTAATGGAACAATGTTGAATTTTTCGTCATAATTATAGATATTTATAGATAGACATTTTTGGATATTTGTACTTGGAATTGGAGCTGCGTTTCTCAAATAATTGTATATCTTTTAAAGACATTGGATATTCAAAGCCCGAAAATATCTCGTCATTTACAAATCTCTCGTATTGCTTTGCTCTGTCTACATGAGTTTCTGGTTTTTCAATAGCACATCGGATAGAATAAATAAAACAGAAATCATCTTTATTTTTGATATTCACACAAGCCTTCCTATCTTTGATTATCTTTGGTAAATCGATATATGATCCTGCGTTCATCATTTCGTGTTTATTAATGCTCAAAACTAGTTGTTTGCAGCTTTTAAATAAATGTCCATCCAGAACCTCTATTTGGATGATTTGTCTGTTCTCGATGTGTTAATTTATTAAATTGTTTGGTGATAAAATCGTTTACATCGAAGATTTCGTCTGCTTTTATAGTAAAATACATTGGACATATTTGTGTTTCACCGTTTACTAAAGTTCGTTCGTATTCACATTCCAAAGAGATATAACCTTTCATATTTTTAACATTCTCTTGAAATTTTTCTATTAAACTTTTAATTTCTGGCCTCATAATTGATAGATATTTGTAAATTGACATGGAATTATCGTTTAAATTTGTTAAAATGTATTGCTTGAAAAGACCGTGTATAGAGGATAAAACTTCAACATCTATGATATTTTCAGGTTTTTCGTTAGGAGTTTTATCAATTTCTTCGATCATTTCAGACTTAGTTTTATCGTTTGTTTCTATGGAAAATTTTTCAGCGATTGATTGAATTTTTTCATCTTTAAATAGATTTAGATCTTTTTTATCTTCCTTAAAGTTTTTCTTTAATTCTCGTAATTTTTCTTTATTGTACATCTTTTAATGATCGACAATTTTATTTTCTTTAGCCCAATTCCTCAAATAATTCAGTTCACTTTCGTAAAGTTGTTTGTTTTTTAAATGGATTTTTGAGCTATAATGTCGATCATAGTTATGTTTTAGGATTTCTTTCTTACAAAACGGACATGTTACTTTTTCACCCTTCATTTATATAAGAAAAATTTGAGTGTGTCAAGTTTCACTATTTAGTAAAATATCTTTTTATTAAGGAAAAGTTATCAACTTTTAAGCTTAAAGTTGGCAATAATTTGAGATAATTCAGTAGATTTTCAGGATTTTTCAAAAAACTCTAATACTAGTGAGTAGGGACCTTAAAAAACCTTTATTATCTACTGAATTATCTCAAATTATTGCCAACTTTAAGCTTAAAAGTTGATAACTTTTCCTTAATAAAAAGATATTTTACTAAATAGTGAAACTTGACACACTCAAAAATTTTCTTATGTAAATGGAGCTACTAAAGGAATTAAATGAAGTTAGTGATTTAAAGTTCAAAGAATATAAGAAGTTGAATGAATTAGAAGAAAATAAGAAATACAAAAATTTTGAATCTGGAGAAAATGAAAGATAAATTCGGGTTTACAATAATTGCCGAGTTGGAAGATTATAAAGTACACTTACCGAACAGCTTTTTGACTGTTTTGGATGAAAAAAAGATTAAAGAATTGAATAAACATGATAAATTACACTTTGATGTTACTGGAAAGAAGAATATTAAAGATAAAGACTGTGTTACTATCAATTTTGTAGAATAGAAGATTTTTCGTTTATTCGTAGTAGCAGACATTTCAAATAGATTGATTTGACTAGACAGCTCAAGAAAGTAGAAGCAAACAGCTATAGATTCGGTTAATTTTTCATTCGTGAGTTACTGTTTGATTTTACAGATTAGTTTATTGTCCTTTAAACATTATTTTCCATTACTGTTTGATTTTACAGATTCGTTTATTGTCCTTTAAACAGTATTTTTATATTATATATATATATATATATATATATATATATATAATAATTCAACATTGATGTAATTGATGAACTGTGGGTTCTTTTGATGGAAGTCTGAGAGATAGATAGCAGCTCAGTTCCTTAACCTTTCGAATTCTCTTTAATTATTTTCAAGTATAAATTTTAGCACTTCGTTGTATTCTTCGAGTTTTTTAAGAGTTATAAACTATGGCCATAAAGCAACCTTGGTATATTTGGTAGAAACGCTTTGGGTTTGTGGCTTCCAGTATTCACGATTAACATCGTACTTCAGTGATAGGAACCAATCCGTTCTGTTGTTCATTTTCTTACCACAAGGAATAATGGTCAGCAAGAGAATTTCTCAAGTTTCCTTTTTAATTTTCCAACAAAAATCTACGTACATCCAATCAAGGTGTGACAAAAAAACAGTATGCAGATAATACAAACAAATCAATAGCGCGAAAACTAAAAGCTGCAAAGAAATAAAATTTTATTTAAAATTACATTCTTTGAGTAAAAAGTTCTCCAATGAAATTAATCTCTAGTACGTAAGACAAAGTTAAAATGGAATAAAGTTATTTAAGCCCATCGCAGGAATATTGCATTCTTAAAAATGTGAGAACGTAATTTCATTCAGACCTGACAAGGTGCAACTATGTCATCAGTGACGGTACTGATATTGCCTCAGGTATTCCTCTCCTTTGCCTTCAGACGTGTTCGCTGATGTATTTAAGACATCATACTATATATCTTTACAAACATTCTTCTTGGATGGCATACGTTTCTTAAACATAAATAATTATAAAGTAAATAAATAACAAATGCAATCATTTTATTGACAACTAAAATTAAAGCCGATTACTAATTAAAATGTTATCGATAATTCTTTAACAGGTAAGAATCCTAAGACTTGAACGACTGCTGGTATATAAGTATGTTGCATATATTTAATTTAAAACTATTATTAATATATCAAGTAACATTGAACAAGTTATTGAAATATACTGACTACCTATTCTTTCATAACACAATACACACAATTACTTTAAAAGTGATTATAAATAATGATTAAACGTATTGTATTTATCCCTCACGAAGTATTTTAGAATTTAGATTTTGTATTTAAACCTTTTTAACGTAAATTCCAATTGTATTTCGCAAAGGCAACCATCTGTGTGTAAAACTATTATAAGCAACAAATTCTTGGAAATCATAGTATCAAGTTTGCTAGAATTTATTCTACAATGTAAAACAATATATTTTAATGGTTTAGTAAAAGACTGCTATTTTATATTGAGCCGTTAATACCTTTATCATGCCTTAATAGCATGCAATAATATGAATGACATTCTGGTGCTGGTTTATCAGCATTTAAATAATAAATAAATAACTATTTTAAATCGATGAAGTTTAGCGGAGAATAGGTAAGCAAATGTGTTGCATACAGAATCTTCTAACTGAAGAAATAAGCAAACGTTCCCCATATTATCCAATGAAACTACTCCAAAATAATACATAACTACACATATAATGGATAAATGTATACATATTATGGAATGAAATTATTTAATTAATGCCATATAAACGTGTGACACATTATTAACAGCCAGTATGTTAATCAATCCCGCAATGCTTAAATCGGCAAATAAAAACAAGGTTTTCATCACGTTTATACTTAATCCTAGCAAATTACCATATGTTGACAATCAGATTAGTTCTGATACTTGTTTATGTAAATTTTACAGTTATTGTATGATGAGTGAGTAATAAGCTTAGCAGTTATGGTAATTATTCTTTGAATTAATTTGCCTTTTGTTAGTTTATTTTCCTGAACTTGTACAATAACTGATCTTATTTTCTTAATACTTTTAAATAAACTAAAAATCGGAAATTAAAGAGCTAAACTGTAGGTACTGAAATTTTACCTACTATTTTCTGAACAATACCAAAGCCTATAAAAACTACCGAGTTTATTTCTGTTTATATATTGTTAGAATCAAAATAGACCATTCTTAAACCTTGAAATGTTTACATGTAATAGTTAGTTGACTCGTTGGTAATACATCGTTATATTTCATTGAATCCTAGACCACTGTTGTATGGCTGTATCTGTCTATTTGACTGTTTTGTGCTTGAAATATAAATAGTAATAATGTTCATTCGAAGCCACGAAAATAAACATAATTTCTATTTAGTAGTCATGACTGCGAGGCATTGTTTCTCGTGTTAAATAATAATTTATTAATGTTTTTTAAAAGTCAGAATGAAAAAGCAATTAAAAATCAATAACTATAATAACCTTAAAATAAACAAATAGCTTTATAAAATTTAACGAAGCAGTAATCAAACAATAATGTTACCACTGGATAGTAATGTTCTACTGGATAATAACCACTCTAAAAGTATGACCTGTTCTGACGAGATTGGAACAATGAAGGTTTTTCTTTGTTTATTATAGTTACTGTAGTTCGAACTAGGATATTCCGTATCTCTTTACATATAAACCTCTTATCCTTGTACTTTCTAATATTTGTTGGATCTTTCGTCCATTGTATTGCTTATTCATTGAGAACACAATAATTAATACATTTGTTTCCATGCAGACTGTAATTTTACAACAAAAATATAAGTGTAAAGACATATAAAAATGTTTACTGATATAAAAACCTAATAAATAAAAAATAAAGAGATAAGGTTTTTTTATATATGTAGTGTTTTCCATTGATTAGGTTTTGTTTATTCTCTTCAAAATGAGGGGTTACGTTTTACGAGGTGTAAATGAACAGTTATTATTTATTCCTAAGATCCCGCCTTGTTGAGGGAAAAAACAATTTACAATATCACTAGATAAAACTTTCTTTCTACATTGCCTTACTATCATCTATTACTATAATATAAACATATTTCCTGATATAAACTTCAGAAGACAATATAGATTGTCTGACTTTTTATTAAACGTGTATTATGTATCAAAGGTGAGCTATTTTTCATGCAGACAACATATGAGTAACTATCACAGAGAAGGTTGTGAGATAAACTGACATATATAACATAGAAATATTTTGAACTTTATTAGCATCTTATCTTGTTAACATAAAATTCACTTTAATTATATGAATATCGTATAGGCAAAAAAAAGTTGCTGATGTGAGCTGCTACTATTTACTTACACACATATTACCTTCATAAATAACAATATCCAAGAAATATAAATTAGCAGATATAATTTTCGCGTTTATTGCATTATACATAACCTTTTTCATTAATTGACAATATTAGTATAAGAGTTGGTGATACATAACCTTTACTTGGGATAGAGAAAGGGGAACAAGGTTAGGGTTTTAACAAGTTCCTTTCTTATATTATTTAGCCAGAACAAGAGAAACCATTTATAACTTCTAGTACATGGTAGTATTTAACTGTATATTTAAATACAAATTAGAATTTGGTTTTTTAAATGTATTTCATATTCTTATCTCATATTTACACAAAAGAACTAAGAAATCGCATTATTCGCGTTTCAGATGTCAATGCAGTGTTTTAAATGTTACAGAGGGCGGAGCAGGGTGCCGACACATGAAAGATGTGGACGATTGAAGTATGTGGACATTCATCGGTAAAACGTAGGCGGTAGGAGTACCGGAGGCATTGGAAAAAGTGTAGGGTCCCGGCAGACTAATGATTTAGGATAGTGAACGGTAAAGTGTAGGCCATATGCTTAAGCTATTGTGAGTCTTAAGACGCTCAGGCTGTAGGCGTAGGCTTACGTAAAGTTTGGTTTGTTAGAAATCAGGGGCTAACAGCGTAAGACAGTTTTGAGGGGCGGTTAGAAATACGGGCGAAAGCGGGTAGCAAAAGGAGTATGCACACGTAAAGGTATGAGCGATACGCACGGATCCGTATCGGACCTGGGCAGTGTGCGGGTGTCCAGTCGTCCGAGGTTGGGGTTAATAGGCGTCGACAACGGCCGTGGTACAGAAAGTCAGAGGTGTGTGATAAACATGAAGTCTGGGTTAAGATAGGTGACAAGAGGAAGTCTGGGGTTAAGATAAGTTGCCGGAAACCAGGAAGTATGTGGTTAGGAAATACCCAAAATTATCTCCCATAAGACTATCGTGTAAATTGAAATGAAGCCAACATAATCCATTGGGAACCATATTTCTTTAAAAGGAAATTAATAGAGGCAACATACATTAAGTTAGCAGACCAACCAATCAGTCAACCATCGGTCGAGATTAGGCCACTTTGGTTGCCAATTATAAAAAATTAACTGAAAAGAAAACCAAAAGTATCAAACAGATTAGATATTTGTAATTAACCAATGCGGGGTCAAAATTTGGTTAAGGAAGATCATTTAACATGAACTAACCATGAAAATGGCTCATTCCTGACCCCATTACTTTCTATTACCGCCATCTTGTGCCATCAAGTTGACACAAAACATGGTGGTTTTAATTCCTGCCATAGGTGTGTCACAATGCTGTGGTATGAGTTGTTTATTTTAATATAGTTTGTAATTATGTGTTAGGCTAGTTATTTACCTGAAGAAAAGATCAGATTGCAGATATCCAAACGTAGTATTACTGATTTTTTTTCACTTAACGATGGTAAATGTCTGGAAAAATTGTGTTTCCCTCAATTTCAAATTATATTACAATTTAACAAAAAAACCTTACTTGTTTTGTTTGATGAAATTAGGAATTTCAACATATAACATATCTTTAGTTAGAATGTGTAGTAAAGGTGCAGTTCCAAGAGCATTTAGGTATAGCAAGTGGGTTGTATTTATTTTGTTACAATTTAAAATGAAATCTCTGAGAACGGTTTCATTAGCATTGTAAAAATAGTATATAATAATTTATACATAGCAATTAAATAACAAGCATAAAACTGTTAACCCAGCTTTTGAGCAGAAAAATTATATATTATAAGACAATATAAATTAAACATAGATATGTTTGAAATTGTCTGCACATGTGCAGAGACATAAACAAACAGAGACCTAATTTGAATTTTGATTGAACTAGAACCACATCCTACTGGATGTAGTGCCCTTCTTAACCTTTATGCGGGTAACATGTACATTAAAATCATGTATATTCAGATTTGATAATACCATCAGAATCTAGACCTAATTGATGGTTTCGGTTTATGGATATGTATGTGATATAATCACGTATCAGCTCTATAATAGCTTACCATAAAGAGGATTAATAAAGTACCCCAATTTTAAATAGCTAATTATGAAAAATATGTCACTATGATTGAGTAAAATATGTAATTTGGTAACCTTATGTAGTTTATTTTGTTTCTAGTAAGAAGACTATGACATATAAAAGTTTTAAAGGTTTTTTTATAATTAGATGAATGAAACGTTTAAGACTATTATCAAACTTTCAAATTCCTGATTTTAAATTGAAATGTATTTAATGATTAAAGTAAGCCAACACCTGTACAGCTGCAGTTTTGAAAAATGGAAGAGGGAGTAGTTTATTTCTTGATGCTTTTAAACTATAGTGACAAATTTTATTGTTGATTAAGAAGAATGTATAATGCGTTATGTTTATATATTTTTGAATAATTCACTGGTTTTGATAAAGCAATGTACATGGCAGGCCTCAAATGGTTTTATGTGGATTAAAAAGTATTATGAAAATAACTTTTTTTACCACAGGTAAATATTTTATTGTGACTTTTAACATTGCCATAAGAGGGTAGAGCTACTCCTTTTGTTAAAAAATATATGTATTCTGTATATCTATAGTTGCTATCACAGTAACCAAGGAGAGCAGTTTATAAATGATCACTAACATACAGATACATTCTATGGAGTTACAAGGACTATCAAGAAACTTGATGAGTCGTATATGTAAATGAATCTTAAATCTCATTTTTAAGTCCATAGGTCATTCATGTGTCATAAAACATAGAGATAGAGAAAAAAAAAGTTTTCAGCCCGTCGATAAGTTAGATTAGATAGTTCTTAACCAATTATATTGTAGAATTTTAAGACAGGAAGTACTGTTATGTAGTTTTTTTTTTTTTCTTATTAAAGGGAACGATACATACCTTATATGCTCTTTGCATAGCAAGGCGTAGTCTATTGAATTATTATTTTGTAATAATTTCAAAAACGAAGAGCGTGGTCTACTCATTAGTTGGCCGCAGAGTGACACCATTCTTGGTATAATGCTGAATGATTAATCTTAAAGAAGCCATCGGTATTTTAAAATTTCACCTGTTACATAAAATAGCGTGTTAAAACTGCCTTTACAGTATAACATGTTCTTGTAATGGAGAATATACAAAACGAAACAAAAATGCTACTTAATCTGAGAATTATAGAACAAATGTAAAAAAAGGACTAGTGGAAAAGTATAAAATTACTCAACGTTACTAGTCTGTAAATCATCACATAAAATTAATGGAAGCCAACATAAAACGCAGCGAGAAGGTTTCTTTAAGTACTACACTGTAGTATAGTTAGAGATCATTTTCTTATAAATGGATAAGCTGTGATATCAAACACTTTTTTAACATTTAAAACTCCTAATGACAAGTGATATAAAAAGTTAGTATTTTGTCAGTTCCTGTCGATAACACTGTCAAGTATTAGTTTACTAACAACGAGGCAACAGTTGCTGAATGCGAGAAATCTTGTTAAAGAGTTTTGTAAAAGCACCTCTCACTATTAGAACAAGGTTTCCGATATTAGTGCGTGTTGAGTGATAATTTTAAACTACACATACATTTTTATATGTTTATATTCCTCTTGTTTTTATTAAATGAAAATTTTAATATTATTACGAAGTCAAAATTAGGTATTTCATCGTAGTAATAATTAAAAAAAAACTATTTCTATCATTAAAAATAATAATTTCAATCAAAGCTATTTGATAGACTGTTTAAATGAGATTATCTATATTTGAAAAGTTAAAAGAATGATATTTATATTTATATTCTTTAGAACTGAAAAATTAATTCCTATGTCGTACTAATTATGTAAACAATAAGTTGATATAATAGAATGACATAAACGTGAATTTTTTGACATCAAATAAAGATATTCATAATAATAAAAATGTAAAAATACATATTTCATTATATAATTAATTTTGGTTCTCATGATATTTATCAGTAAATATTCTAAATATGTAAACTGCTTAGTCTTCTGATAGGCTGCTTATCAAATTAAATTATCTATATTTATAAAAGTTAAAGCATTCATATAGTTTGAAGCAGTAAAATGTGTTCAAAATGTAAACACTTGTATCATTGTAGTTATGAAACCAGTAAGGGAAATAAATACGGAAAGAACAATTTAAGGACTTACAGTCCCAGAAAATTTTTCTAGTAAAAAGAAAATCCGTGTTTTGTCCTAAAAGTATGAAATAGATTATGTTAAGATTTGTTGTAAGGCATAGATCATTAAACCTCTGCCGCGTTTTAAGCCTGGTATTTCTTATCCTACGTATTAAAATATGATTTTCAAAAATTTGATTAACTACAATTACAGTTACATTATATTTTATAGATAAAGTATTTAATGAACAGTAAAAATTTGCAATATTTTATAAATCTCAAAATGCAACGTAAAGAATGAACAAGAAATATCTTTGTTTTCCTAGATATATAACATTATAAACCTTTATCTCTGTTTCATACGCTTGTAGCCATAATAAGTCAATTGAGTCTGGGTGGAGGGAGGAGGAATTACTTTTGAGCTTGATCAAACACTGAGCCAAAGTCAAGTCTGAATGACTCCCACTGCAGGGAGAATACTTTTTCTGCTCCTGAAAAAGTAACTGGTGATTATCAGTATAAGACTGGCAGTAGTCTCTATACATTATTCAAAGATTAACACACGAAAAAAAAAGTTTTACTAAACATATTTTTATTCTTTCTAATTTAATACTATAATATTTATCACACAAATAGAAAATGCTAAAATACATTTATTACACAAAATATAACATTGTCTTGCAGGTGCATAGAGGTAGAAGGAACTGCATTTAAAAATCGAACGTGTAAGTGATTCATTTTTGAATCTTTATACATAGGAAATGTTAATATATTTTTATTATCATATCTAATATCTTACGTGTGTTATAGACATCTGATGTGAACAAATTGAACAGCAAAAAGTGTTAATATGACGAAGCTTTAGCTTTAGAATTGGCTCTGCTATATGTATCTAGATTTCAATATTAAAAATATTTACAAAAGTGTTTTAAAAGTAATATAATATAATGTAATAATATAACATGATATTTATTACCAATTATAATAGTGTAGTATATATATATACTACACTAGTGTATATATATATATATATATATATATATATATATATATATATATATATACTACACTAGTGTTTCCTATTTTACTTAGCTTATTCTCTTAGTAAAAAATTGTGTACAAAAGACATATAAACATATTTTATTTTTATATATGTACACTATAATACACAAAACACTGCTACATATTATTTATTCAGCCTTTTTTAATGGGTGTTAAAATTGTTCTATTACATTCTGTTATTCTAAGATTTGTGACATAAGACTAATACTATATTTGCTTTATTAAAATTTGCTATCCATGTTTTTAATTAATTGATCCTTAACACAATAATATCAACGTACTCTGCTAACTAAAAATAATATTATAGACTGTAGCACTTGCTTGTAAAACGAAAAACCAAACACCGTCTTGTAATCATGTTCATTAAATAAATCCATTTCAAACCTTTTTAATGAATGTCAATTATTTCAAATTTCAGACAACATTAATATTAATTATAAATAAAATCTTGTTGTCTTAGTAACATGACTTTTATTACAAATGCTTTAGGATGATATAAAAGTTATTTTAAGTACCCTTAAGAATGGCTTATAAAACATATTTTAAGTTTTACAGGGATACTAATTTTACTGTAAGAAGACCAAAAAATGATGTGTGTGTTTTATGTACGGAGTGTGCAAGAAATATAGAGATAGATCCAAATCATCCATGCATTCCAGATTACAAGTTGCACAAAAAGAAGGCAGAAAAATACATCTCAATAAAACAAGAATACATTAGTGATTGCAAGACCAGAGATGATCTTCTCGTCATCGAGTTTGATTACGCACAGAATCTACCTTTGCCGAAGATAAATGTTACAAAACAGTTTTATAAGAGATTACTATGGTTGTTTGTTTTTAACATTCATTGTCACAATGACAACTCATCAAGATTCTACACACTTATTGAACATGCCTCAAAAAAGGCCCAAACACTGTTACTTCTTTTCTTTTTAACTTTATTCAAGACAAAGTTAATATCAATCCTAACATCAAAGAGATTGTTCTTTTTTCAGACGCTGCTGGAGGGCAGAATAAGAACATTACAATGCTAAGGTTTTGTTCTTGGCTATCAAAAACACTGAAAGTAGCTATAACACATCTGTACCCTGTTAGAGGGCACTCGTTTGGGCAATGCGACAGAAAATTTGGGATTATGAAATCCAGTATTAAAAAGAAAGAAACTATTGAGACGATGAAGCCATATCTTGAAAAATATAATAACTTGTCGAGACAACCCAAGCCCCTTTGAACTGGTTCATGATGACTCAATTCTTCTCAATTGGGATAAAGCTTTGATACCCTACTTTGAAAAAAACACCAAAAACGAAAGGAGATACATTTAGAATCCAAAAGTACTGCATAATTAAATTCAAAAGTTGTGGTTCTATTGCAGTTTTCTCAAAACTACAGTTCTCAGATTTTCCAACCATTTAAATTTATGATCACTCACTCTGAACAGTTGACTCTGGAACGACTTCCCTCAAAACCTTTAAGGGCGGTAAAAATTAAAGACATTACTGATCTTTTCCCTTACTTATGCCAAGAAAGTAGAAGCTTCTACCAAGAAATATTTGAGTCTTCACAGAAAACCAATGATGCAATAGAAACTCAAGTGGAAAATGTTAATGGTAACAATACCAGTGACGACGACTTAGACTTAGAAGACGATTGTGTCATGGATTGAAACCAAAGTCGTATTGAAAAGACTAAACTGTGAAGTATTTCTTTTTTATATACGCCTTTTTTCATGTTGTATATTAATATTATGGAGGCCTAACCATTTATTTGCCTTCAAGCAAACTCGGTTTGACCTTTTTCATAATAAAAATGTTAGAATATTGGATATTGTCAACAATGTGTGCTTTATTTACCTTCAAAATAATTGAATAATTATTCTGAAAATATATTAAATAGTATCCATAGCAACAAAACTTTTGTGGAGGCCCTTCTTTAATAGACAAAACTAAAAGTAAAAAAATCGTCTATTTAAAAAGGGCCTATAACATTAAGTGAAAACTTATTAAAAATAAAATACTTTTTAAACTTTGTGGTCCAATATATCAAAAATTTGTCTTGATAGATTGTGATGTAATATGAATAATTAATTTATATTTATTTATCGGTATTGTAGTAGTTTTGGTACATGTGCAAAAACTTTAACAGAGTGTACAGCAAAACTAAGTTTAGAGCCATAGGCCCTTATTCTAGCTACAGCCTCAATTATAGTTATATATTCCGCAAAAAGTAAATACGTCAACACAAGACATAAAAGCATAGGTACTGCATTGAGCAGTCGTTTTTTTCTGAGACCTTGCACTTATTCTTAAATATATCTGGAGAAATGAGATTTTCTAGCACGTAATACTAAATTAGTTTCTTTATAAAAAAATAATACCACAAGAAATAAATGGGTCCATCATACTATGTTACTAATCAATTACGCAATGAAAAGTATGTAACAAATAACAACAATAGCAGTCCATTTCACATAGGTCTCATTTCATAGAGGTAAATGTTTCACTATAACATTTGTACTCAATGTAATACAGCAGTGTAAACTAAATCCACTACTTAAAATTATAATTGTGGATGTAATTAGGATGTTGGTAAACTAAGAAGATTACATGCGCCATCGTGCTAATTTACATTCTATAACGTAAATTCGGTATGAACTGATGAACCGAAAATAATCGTAGTTTTTGCTTCATACTATACAATATATTTAACCTAATGAAATATTATAATAAAGAAAATAGCCACCGTTGCACATAAATTATTTAAAACTTTATATATTGTAAGCTGAGGTCACGAAGATGCATACCGTATCAGAAAACACATTATGTCTGAAATATTTTGATATAAATTTGCTAAGGTTGTGTGAGAAGTCCTAGAGGAAATTTTGATTCTTTCCGGAAATATTTACCTTCTATATTAAGGATAATAAAAAAATATTCAAGTTTATTTGAAACTTAAGAGTTGATTTCATATATTTACTTGACTGAAACTTTCGGTTTTACTGATCAGGAGTTTCTAAAATTGTTTAATTAATTTGAACTAAATACAATTCTTATCTTAATTAGTAAAATGGGTCTGATAAAATCAGTAAAGAAATTTGTGAAAGTTTTCGACCTAAATTGGGAGGATAAAACAATAGAAGGTCTAGAATGACCTCAGACACAATTACGATGGATGAACACCAGCTACACAAACTAGTAATTGATGCTCTAGGGCGCAACAACAGGCTATAGGGCACGGCGCAGTGTAACGTAAATAATTATTATACCAGGTTATGTTATTTAACTATTGTTTCTCTAAGGTAAAAAATATAGTTCAGCACGGTCAGTATTTGTAAATAAATCTAAAATAGATATGACTTCAATATAGTTGAACGCTTTCCAAATTTTTTACTAATTCATTATTTTATGTAGGAAATTGCAGAGCAAATTACATAAAAATTTGAACATACATTTGTCTTACTTGTTGGATGCCCACTAATAGGGTATTGAAATTTCATAACTTAATTTCAAAAATTCATGAACTACTTTAGTCTTATTTATTACAATATCACATTCAGAATTGTTTCAACATGAAAACTTTTAAAATATTCCCACGTATTTAATATTAATATGCCTAATACAAATTTTGTATACGAGCGTAACCAATCACGGACTACGAAATCACTTACTTGAAGCCCACTTATTTTGTAAATATTAATACTCACGTTGAAATATGAATGTATCATTTAAAACGTTTGAGTATAATAGTGAAAACAATGGTGATCGATATTATCTATGGTTAAACCCACGATAATACGATCCTGGTCCGGTCAAAATTTACATCACATCTAAGATCGTATAAGGTATTAAACATTCTAAATTTTTTTTTAACTGAACGCTTAGATTTTAAATGGTATCCATGTTTATATATTACTCTAATTTTGGGACTCTGCAGGAAACATTTAAGTGCTACTCCTTAACTGACTGTACGTTGCTCTTGGTTTAATTGTCCTAACTTTTTCTTTGATCGTCAACCTCCTTAAAACATCTATTACTATTCTGTGTTTAAATTTATTCGCAGCAATATTTACAAAACGTTGCAACTTTAATGCAAAATAAATACATTTAAATTGCAATTATTTTATATTTTAATTATACACTCTAGTGCTTTACCCCACCTTCTATTACGATTATTCATTTATTGTATTATATATAACTCTTATACTTCCGTCCTCTACTACTATATCATGTCCTGCGTCCTATTCCAACTCACACCCAACATCAACCTACACTATTTAATTTAAACTAAAATAGTATCTATGTAACAAAAATTAATTTTTTTATTTAACTATATTAAACAAGTAAAATAGGTTTTAAAATTTAATTAAACTTGATTAGTTAACTAATCAATTGAAAGTTATTATTTAGTATGTAAACATTAATTTCAAATTAAAGTGTAAAGTACCTATGTAAAGATGAACTCAGCCAGATATGCACTCTGGGCAAGGAAGCAAGATACTGATGTAAACAACTTAGTTGGTTGCAATCTCTGAAAACCTTTAATATGTTCTGGGCTGCCAATTATTTTGAGACGCGTACGGAATGCTTTGCAGCTCAAGACATAAATAACTATATTTTGTTACCCCAGAGCTTTGGCTGTTGCCCAGTGGGAGGTTAATTGCTCTAATTTCCTCATTATTCTGCAACACTAAACCGTTGTGATACTACATAATAATAAAATAAAAGACATAAACAATTTTCACACCTATATAATATCCTAAAACTTCTTTCAATAATTTTATGAATTAAAATATGTTGCTTCAGATTTAAACTTTTCATCTATAATTATATTAAAGTATTCTGGTTCCTATGTTCTTTCGCACGATGGTTCGGATTCAAAATAACTGAATTCTGGAGCACATGCGTTATCTTTCTTTCAAATGGTTTCCTTTTGAAGTTTGAGAACAAAAGAATACAATTAATTTAAAGAGAGTTACACGGCTTATCAGGTATACCTTATCAGTTAAGATTAAAATCAATCTGATTTTAACCTTAACTGAAAAATAGTTTATGATTCTAGAGAACCGTGAGAAAAGTAATACTATAAAGAATAATAACATTGATATTTGCTATGCAAACTTTACCGTTATTATTAGATTTTATAGAAATTTGCATTTTGACATCAACCAAATTACGTACACTTTGTTAAATTTGTATTTTCACATTGAAGCGTTGCAAAGCAAACATTATTTTCCACAAATTTGCCATGGTTTTAGTGTTTTTGATTTGTTGTATCACTGAACAACGGAAACGTTAAAATAAAATACCTGGTTCCTTTATTTAGCATAACTTTATGAAAATGTCCTTGTCTGCTATCATTATTCAATTCAAGTAAATCTGGTGATTTTTTATGCATTAGTAGTCCATAAATAAATAATGTACTTCGATCAAGCTGTTGTAAATACAATACAGTTTTTAAAACTCTCGGAAATATCCTTATATATAAGAACAATTTCAAACAATATTATACATTTTTCAGTTTTGTTTAACGTTTAAATATGAAGGTTTTAGAGAAGTTTACAGAAAAAATATGATAAAATAGCAACTATGAAAGATAAGGTAATTAATATGACCTAAGTGTTATACATTTATTGAAACATTTGTATAGACGTAAGTTATCTTGTATTAAAAAAATAATATTGAAATGCAAATATATTAATATATTTTACTTATAATTAATACATTGATATATTAAATAACTGAGCTCTAGCTAACACTAATAGGAAGGATATAAATTTGTTTGTCTAAATGTTTATTTAGTTTTAGGTACATAGTTCAATTATTACTCCGCGCTTCACCACAGGGAATTTGGCTGAGCGCTAGCGAATATTTTGTTATTGGTGACTATTTATTTAAACACAATGGAAGCAAGAAAATAGCAAATTAAATTAAATTGTAAACAACTCAATACACCCATAAGAGATGGAAAAATGTTACATATTATCTCATGTAGCCTGTTAATTAATATTGAAGAATATTTTGTGGGGACTTGGGGTGTAAAAAAGTATCATTTAAAAAGAAAACATAATTGTATTTTTCTACGTTAACAATACTATGTGGCAAAAAAATGTCTAGAAAAGTGTTATTAATAGATTTTCGATATTTCATAAAACATCTTCTCAACAAATATTAAACAATGGTAATTTTCTTTTCATCTTCTTTTCTTATAACTGATTATCTGCCAACAGGACATCTTTAAATATAGTAAATTAAATATAGATTTGGCAGTTTGAATGCAATCTCAGCAAAGCCTCTTACGATACGTTGTGTAGAGCACTTCTACATTGTTATTTATTATAACGACAAAACGTTTATGTGTATCGGAACGATTTTTAAAACTTCTAACTATGTCTTTTATTTTCTATAACTTTTTTTTAATGTTTCTATTCTGTTGCAATGTACTTATAATAAAATTTATTCAATATCTATACACCTTTCTGAAACCATCCATATCTTTCCGTGGTATAGTAATGAAAGGATAAATCTTCGTGTCATGTACCATTCTACGACAGGAAACAAAACCAATATACATGACAGCCTTCAACTCAAGGATTGTATTAAAAAGCAAAATAAGAGGAAGGATACATATAAAAAAAAAACGACTAAACTTTTAGAAATAATAATCTTTTTGTCTTAGTTCATTTGGTATTGTCACTTATGGATATATATTTTGGCCTGGTTTTAAACATTTTTATCCATGCTAAATCCATGCTAAAAATATTCTCAATTTTAGTGGCGTAAGAATGAAATTAAACGTATAATACGTACATAATAATAAACTTTACGTAATTAAATTTGCTACACGAAAGACAAATTTAAATATATCTTAGATAAAATTACTCTTTTTTCTGTAAATATAGGTGCAATATAATTTATTATATAAGAGTGACATTTTTACTTCTAAAGTAAAAAGAAATAGTATTAGAGTGTGAAGTCAACGTCAATTTCTAGGAGCTAAACTGATTTTCAAAAAACCATTGAATGCCAGTAGCCTCTCACGTCATCGAAAGTTTGAGTACTTATTTACTGCTATGAATCCCAGAATGGTTTTTATGTAGAATTAAAATTAAACTTTAAAATTTATTTCACATACACAAGAATGCGTTCTATGTTAATGCCAGTCCAATCATTTAATTCGGCTGATCGTCGATGATTCCTTTCCCTAATAAGAACGATGCAATTTTGTTTTCGTAGCTTCATAATTATATGAGGGTGGATTTGAAAATTTATTTGTATATAGGTGTCTTAACAATAAATGAGCCTAACAGAAAAAAATAAATCATTTGTCAAGTGGTTTGGCATACTTTTTTCTTTGTAGTTAAAATGAAATAGAAGTTTTATGAAATTTAATCGATTTTATTTTGGATTTGGGGTTTGTACAAAATCTGATTAATTCACTGTACTACACATTAAGTGTTTTAGGTATTTTAAAATCAGTACGCTTTAGGTACTTTCATAAAATTCCTAATAAGTTTTTACGTATTACCTAAATTCCAAGCTAGAAATAAATAAAATCAAATTTACCCCCCTACTTTGTCATATCACCCTACAAATTCACAACATTAAACAGGCTTTTTTATAAATTTAGATTGTATATCTTGTTAATATGAAGGCTCAAAAAGTGTTATAAAATATAATATTCAATATTACACCTTTTGACATTTTTTGATTAATTTTATCGCCTACAATGTCCATTTCGAATTCGATGAATTCATCTTCAGGTACTTGATATAAATTGATTATATACAAAATTAAATACTAAAACCGCAATGGTACTTAGAAACATACTACAATTTGGTTTGAATCATTTATTTACTACATTACTTTAACCTGCAAGTATCTGAAGATGTATTAATCGAATTAGAAATTTACATTATTGGCTACACAATAAAATCAATCAAAAAGGGTGAAAAGGTTTATTATTGTATAGTATTTATAGGTATCTTGAGTAACATTTATACCAATTTTAAATGTTTCTCATACACGTATTTGCGTTTCACAATTTAATACATGATATAAATTTCTAAGACATATTTCTTTTTCATAAGGTAGTGAAAGTAGTAATACTAAAATTTATTTTATTATGTTTCATTGCTACTGTAACTTATAATAATTAGAATACGTATAATTAATTGCTACTGTACACGTTCACAAGAACAATACATATATTTTTGTTTTAGCAGTTTATTGTAATTGTGGTATATAGTTACAGTTATAGAAGTATACATGTCATCCTTCAAAGTGGCATTTTCATGGAGTTACTGTTGCAAAAATCAATACATATGTGCCTGTAGATAATCGTATCAAGTTCTAAGATCTTCTCTAAAATATGGTATTGAGCGCAAATTGGAAAAAATAAGTACTAAAAGTTAAAAGTACTACATAGACGTGGATTACGATTATCCCATTAAAGGCTACCTCACTAATAACTAAGCACATTTCATACGCATATTCTTCGGCTGGTATAAAACAGTGTCAACAATCAATATCAAACACCGTTGTCAACAAAAGTCGATACAAACAACGCTAATAATGACCATATGCTCTAATAGGAAGAAGAAAGCTGTTAACAATAGGGGTTTTGTACTCAGCTCGTGGAACATACTACAAGTTTATTAGCTCCTTTACGAGGTTATCTGTTATCGTGAATCTGATTGACGTGACCGTTGTGTCTGTGAGTGATGGATAGACTACAGTTCTGTTATACAGCGCCGCGCTGTGTTACTGCCGATGAGCTTCGTTGTTTACAGCCTGGGGCTGTTCACCCTGGATTGTGCTGTACATAACACACACTTCAGTTTATGGTATTATTACTACATCAATAATATGTTATATGAAAATATAGTGATAATAGTTTTAATAGATTTATAAGCAGGTGTGATGCACTTTTATATACTTTTAAACGAAACGGTTTTATTTACGATTTGAAAGTTTTGTAATTTTTTTATGTTTTTGGTAGAAATATCTTTTTACAAACGATTGTAAATTAGTTTTTTGTTCATTTTCTACGCCCAAAGTGGGTACTTCAAAAGTAGTTTTATAAATATATTTTATAAAAATAAATATAAATCTGTTTTTATCAAAAATGTATAATATGCATATTTTAATAAAATTTACTGGACTGATTGATTTTATTTAATGATGAAAAATTTAATCTCTACCTAAGAATATTTATCGACGTGTAATGCCACATGACATATTTTAATGTTTTGCTATTCAGATCTGAAAACATTGGCCCTTAAATTGTTCGAAGGTAAGTTCAAAGTCAAATAACATTGGTATTAAATAATAAGTTACAAAAGAGGTAAGAAATAATATAACTGAGTTATTAATGATGTGCCAACTACCTGTTATTTATTATTAGTGGTATTGACGTTTGCATTTAGGAATAAAATACTGTACTTACACATGTAAAATGTACAAAATAACAATTGAAATGAGTTTCTTGATACTTTCCTTCTCACGTTTTAACGAGCTGTTGTCGTCGAATAATAACATATATTCTCCTTGTCTTTTGTTGAAAAAATATTGAAAATATTTCTCATTGTTAAATACATCTTCATTATATTATATGCATCAGTGGATATATTTAACAACTCTCAAATGAATTGGCAATTGTAGCATTTGTTTTTAAATTTGGCAGTTTTTTCAAGTTCTTCATGAGAATAATCCTGCATAATTCCGTAACAATATATGTTACTTCCCCTTATGGGTTCTCAGTTCGATTTTAAAATAAGAGACGTCTCCCAAATAGAGAGGCAGAGTTACGTCAACAGATTACTGTATAATGTTGATCTGAGCGACTCTCTTCACCGTTCCATTAAAACTGTATGATAGTTTTCCTTAAGAAGGTAAACTGTCATTTTAATCAATTATTTCATCCGTATATGTGATAGTGATGACCTAATAAAAACCCTTTTATACTTGCCTATATAAACGGTATATTCTAGAAGCAAGATAAAAACATAAGATGTGCAACATTTCGGTAAATATAAAAATACGAAGTGTATTCATCACGGACCCCTATCCGAAATACAATGGGTCATCTAAGATGCAGTAGTGTATAACAGACATAATAATCGATGTCTCATTCATTTAAAAATCATCTCTTCCTTGTTACCTATATAGTAATAATAGTACAAATATCCTGCAAACGTTACCCTCTCTCAGGAAAACTTCTGACATCCTCACATGTTTCATTTAACATAATTTCTTATATAGCTATAATAAAACACAACTAAGACAATGCCAGAAGCATTACTAACAGATGGTTACATATAAATATGATTTATATAAAAAATAGTATATAGGATTTGTTGGTATAAGGTGTTATATTTAATTATCATGCTAATAGTTACATATAAACCCAATATACAATGTGAATTCTAATTTGCTCTAATTTTGTATGGACTATGTAAATTTGCATTATATTTATTAAATTTATGTTATTACTTTACGTAGTCTGATAATTGTTTGTGTAAATAAACTCACTGTTGATAATATAATTGTAATAAGTAATTATTACATATGGTAATAACTTGATCAGTCGGTTTTTGAGAAACGGATAGTTTCACTACTTAAACAACGAATTGTTGTTTTTAAATCAGAATAAGAAACACAATATACTGCTTGTGATCACGACCGTGATTAAAAAGCACCTCAAAACTTATTCGAATACAGCAAACTGTTCAATTGTTTTGTACGGAAAATTATAATGTGTTAAACATTATTATTATATATAGCAATAATATATGAAAATGCAATATTAATTTTATATAATAGACTATTTGAATTGAGACACTTGTAAAATTTATAGGGCAAGTACGTTTTATTTCTTAAACCTAATATTTCGAACTATATACTGCGTTGTAGGTCTATTACTTTAACTAGCACGCAATAGCATAACGCTTAACACCATAAACTTGTGGCTATACTTGATATTACCATTGATAGAATATAGTGGCAGCATAAGCAAATTCTGTTGGCTACTCCTAGTTAATTGTACCAGTCATATGTTGAAGTTTGGATTGTCATTGAATAAATATTACGTAACACGTTTTACAATTAATAGGATTTCTAGTAGTAATACTTGGAAACGTACCATTCAATGTGCAGAGCGCCAATTATGCTGGGTAGACACAAAGTAAAGTTTTTCTTCAAGTCGATAGAGTCATTTTGGCTAATACATAAATTGACAGTCAGCGACGGGGGGTTATATAAATGAAGTTATATCTTTTAATACTGTTTTTCTGGGTATACTTAATATGAATACAGCCATAAATTATGTAATCGTCGGCTAACCATGTACAGGCCTTTGCTGGAGACATTTGATCCCTCTATCTAATTGTCTGAAGCTATAAGTTCAATAACTGTTAAGTGCTTATCAGTAGATGTGAAAGTCTCTAGCTAGGAAACAAACTGTGAAAAGATTAGCATGAATGTTTCATACCTATTCTGATACATTTCCATTTTCATCTCCACCAACACTAGAGTGGCATATGATTGATCCCATTCTTAGGAATATTTCTCTATTTATTTCAGAAAATACAAGATGATTTGCTTTTGTAATGTGATTTTGTAGTGTCGAGAACTATATGGTTTGTGTAAGTTATATTTTAGCATTAATTGGTCGTTTTCGATTATTTTCGCTCGCTGTAGGTAAACCTTAGTTTTCAATCTTAATAGTCCTAAAATTCCAACTATTTACTACATTGTTCCATTGCTATATATTTTATAGTGTGTTTTAACTATGAAAATATTTCACTCTTTTAATAATACATACTATTAAGTAATATAATTCCTTGTCGTTCATCGGAAAATTTACTATTCTATTAAAAATAAATATATCTATTTAATACGTAAGGCTACATTTCTGAATATTTCCAGTTGTATTCTTACTAAGGGAAGGAGAATAGCATGCAAACTTTAAAGTTGGCTACTTTCTACTAGATTGGAATTATATAAGAGAACTTTCCTGTCAATGAAATAAAAACTAGGTAGGATTGAGCCATACCTGGTGTAGAGTATCATACAGAAACAGTTGGTATCCATTCACCCGAGTGATAAGCTTTCCTAACGTTCTCAAAAAAATTGAAAGGAAATGTGGGATGTATGAACATTTGCTAACGATCAGTGATACAATAGATAAATAACACTATTTTTGAGATTTTCAGTCTGATCACTCGCCCTTCTATAAACTACTAAATTAATAGAGTTTAAGTTAAACAAACACTATTTTTGACATTTTCAGTCTGACCTCTCGCCCTTATATAAACTACTAAATTAATATAATTTAGGTTAAACAAACAATTTATTATACAGTGATGTGAAACGAATTATGTAGCGACGACAATGAACATATCGTGTGTAAACTCCTCTGCACACTATATCTATAAAGTGCACTTTATAAAAACAAACAAATTAATTTTCTTAAACAAATAAAATAATACGGATCAAAATAGCCATGCACCGAGTAACCAGCCACTTAAAACTGAACAATATCGCTGAGACGCAAGTACTCTTGTCTTACTTCACTGTGGTACATTGTTCCATGCGACCATAATAAAAATTCCAAAAGGCACATGTTTAATAAAAAACGAAGACATCACCACAAAGTGATTTAATTACGAGGGAATGTTTATATCAATAGTATCTCATGTACATTTGTTGCGATATTATGACACAATTATCATTTTAATTTCTCCTTCCGCAGATATATCCTGCGAAACGTAACATGAAAGTGTATGTTTAAGGCAAAACCACCTTCTAGGCCAGTGTTAGTAATGAAGCTGAGCTCGTCTGTCTCAAAGGCACTTGTCGAAATGAGATACTCTCAGTTTAAAAGCTGCCCACTCTTCCATTTGGCAAAATGTGTTGGCTTCTTCCCAATGCACACCGTTGATCAGTGTCCCCAAAACGGTCACACCAAGATTTTATAAAATAGTATAAAAACTCATGGAATTACACATATGTTATTGTTACACAATAACACATTGAATTACACATTATTTCATAGCCAGCATGTATAGTCAAAAAAAAAAAACTTGTAAAACATATATCACATATACTACTACTCTTTTGAAACATTCATGTAATGTGTTAGATTCCACCGGTAATGAACTGTAAATATGTACCAAAATTAATTTTTAGTGTTATATTAAACCCGTGATATTGAACTGGTTCTTCTATTATACGATAGTTTCTACAACGTTAGAAATTAGTTAGCTGTCAATAACCAATTTCAGTGTTATCGTGTTATAAGGCGATTAACGTGCTAAAGCAGCTATAAGAAAGTCATCAGGGTATACACATTTTCGTCGTATTCGATTAAATAATGCAACTAGAAATTATGAAATAACTTAATTAATGTTTGGTACAGTTATTATCATTGTAATTTTGTAAAAGTTTGTAATTGTTGAATTTAATTTCTTTCATTTATTTATGAAATATGTTTTATGTAATTATGACACGAAGATTGGTTTTATCATCATGTTTATTGAGACTTCAGTTAGTAATATGGCTTACAAAAAACATATATTGAGCTTTTTTGCACTTCAAGGATTACGTTTTACACTAATGTGTTACCTGACAGGGTTTCTATATATTCGATAATTGATTCATCTACAAAATATTGATTATAACAAACACTTTGCGAACACGGCAGAAAGTGTAAAATTATTTAATTCCATTTCATAACCTGCTGGTATAGTTTAAGAAAAACTATACAGTGTATCAATATAAACTAAACCATAAAATTCATTTTCACAGTGAATTTGTTAGGGAAAATCTAAAATCCTTCTAAACAAGGCAATTTGCTAGTTTTTATCTATGTTATATATTTTTTACTCTTAAAAAGATAAGTATGAATCTAAAACTCGATTTATGCCTGATTACGTGTTCAGAACTTCCATACAAATTAACTACGGCCGATGAAGTATTACGGACCTAATTTCAGAAGGATTTACTAAACAGGCCGGTCATCAAGAACCTATATTACTATAATTACTAAACCTCTCAGCATACCTTACTCTAGACCTGTTGGTGATTTAAGTCACGTCTTGCCACGTCAAGGATTACGTGACAGGCTCAGTCTTGTATTCTCTTGTAGAAGTGGTCTTGTTCTTCTTATATATATATATATATATATATATATATATATATATATATATATATATATATATATATATATATATATATATATATTGTTTATATATATATTATATTGATTATATATATATATAAGTTGAGTTTAGAAATGATTTCTGTGATTGGTACATACAATACCATTCATTTTCTGACTGGCCATTGAAATAATGTTGGAAGTTCAAAACACAAAATAATGAATGCTCCATTTAGGATACGAATATTTTTAGAGTGCCGAAATCTAAGTATTACAAAATTTTTACAAGATTTTCTTGGAAAGAAAAAAAATAAAAATTACCAAAAATATACTTAACATTAATAGGTGAAGCTGCAAAAAGGCATTTTAAAAATCTAAATTCTTATTAAAGGAATATTTAAATTTAACCGTCTAAACTACCATGCAGGTCGCCACATTGGAAAGAGATCATTCATCGCGAGTCTTATATCCAAGGAGCACGATTACTAGTAGTTACTTGAAACAAACAAATATAGTAATAGCATAATTGTATAACGATGAGCTAAGCAACTCAATTATAGAATAGTTTTTCTAATAACTTAGTTTATCTTCTTACCTAGTTTTCTTCTAACTTAATTTTTTCTACTAACATAACTTTGCTTGGATGGCTCAGTGGTTAAAGTTACCAGACTTATACAGTGTCATCTGTTCGGTTATAGCGGTAGGCCATCAAATATGTACCTTTTTCACGTTAAAAAGAATTATATTAGGTGAAGAGTGGACAAAATTATATTTCACTACATCGAATATTGTGCATAATACTAGAAAACCTTTGATCAAAACAGCTAAAGGGAATCACAACCAGGATTCTATTAGGTAGTATTAGGCTATCACCTGCACTAGCCAAAGGTAAAACATAACCTCCAGAGCTGTTGAAGCCACCTTGGGTCACTCTGTCCTTCCATCCTAAGTTACGGGGCTTTTTATATCCTTAACACTTACGGGACAATGCGACTTAACATAGGTTATTTTTGTGAATATCACTGTTGTTACCGTCATATTATTTGCTTCTTTCTATATTTAACGGATTCATTTCTGATATGTCAAGGAGAAACAAACATTCGATATTAGACCACTCAGAACATTAGAAAATTAGCCTTAACAACAAAACTGACAGTTCTCGTGAAATATATCGGTCTGTTGTGTTTTTAGTACAGTACATATACAATTTTATTAATTACAATTTAAAGAGAAAAGTTTACTTTTAGACGGAATTTTAAAATATTTAATAGCTTAATTCGCTTAGATACATAGGTTACAATTATTTAAAGAAACATTTAAATTTGTATTATAAGGTAAATAATTCAGTTGATAATATATTTAATCTTTTATTGTTGTGTAATTTATTAGTTCAAATTTTTCAACTTAATTTATTCTAGTAATTTAGTTATAAAGCAACGGAACCACAGTTTTAGCTTTACTATTTTAAATTCAATAAATTTAAGGAATATATACGTATTTTAAAAACACAACCAACACAAAGGTCTAAAATATAAATTAAGTTTCCATAGCTCACTCTCAAATTGAATTTCTTTTATGAAACATAATTTATTTAATAACCTCTCAGACTAATGTTTTATTATAGATTATGACGAGGAAACTACAATAAATGCCATTTTTTATACAATGTATACTAATGTCCAAAACTCTTCAACAGAGTTCAAAATTTTAATATTTAATATAGAAATTAACTAACGGGCGATTTTTAGAAGTGGGCAATAGACGTAAAGACACCAACGTGCACACATCTGAGTGAGTTAAACTCCTACAGGTTGACACATGTATGCCCCTGAGGAGCTTCTAAGAAGTTAACTAAACAAGATCATATAGTATCTAACTATGTTTGTTGCAAAATGTTCTGAAAGTGGATTTCTTCTTATAACTAGTTAAACGTCTAATGTACGATCTATAACATAAAGATCGATCTCCCATTTGTAGTTATAAGAGTGATATTTCCAAAGAATGATGTAGTTCTACTTTGTTACATACCTTGGAAAAACCTTGAAATAGTCATTTTTATAACTAGGATTATGTACATTTATATTATTTTATATTAGTTCTAACAGGGATTTCAACGCATATAATAAATATCTACGAGAATAATTATACTGCAGTGTTTATGAAGATGTCTTTAAAAAAGATGACGCTTTTGATTCGTTTAAATATATATAATTCCGGCAATGTTTAATTAAAAAAAATATTATTCCCAGAGAATAAATTGGGCGTTACTCTTAGGAGCCCATTTTCAACATTTAATATACTGCTAAAATCTCTAAACAACAAGCATTGAATGATGTCTGAGCCAGTACCCAAAAAACCTACTTTCTATAAACTTAATGTCCTAAAATTTAATGCTTGTTAATTAATATATTAAAATTTTTGGCATGTTTTGAAGCGGAAGTTTCTACATGACAGTGTATAACGTTGTGAATGATGATTTCATTTAATATGCAGGCAGCTACTTGATTTTCTTTCTTAGAAATAGACGTATTATTTATACATAAATTAAACAATATCTAACAAAACAAATTACATGTTTTATTGGTATTATCCATTTTCAATTATACTAGTTTTATCAGCTAATACTATTAGATGATTTTCAGACTTTCTTTCTGTATAAAGACAGGTTTTTCTTTTACTTTACTGTATTTTTTTCTTCAAAATGTTAGTCCCTGTATTGTATATGTTAAAGCAAACTAAACAAGGTATAATAAATCTATTTCTTAATTTAGTTTAGAAAATAATTTGTAGATTATTTATTGGTATTCATGCGTATTTTTTGTAAAGAGCAGTTTGGGTGGGAAAAAACCTTTATACGTTTTTTTTAGATTATAATTGCTTGAGAACTTCTACTAAAGTGGTTCCCAGGAATAACTTTATATATTTATAGAGTTTGAGTCAAATCTTTAAATCGACAACATAAACGTCATAAAAATACTCTAATACATATATATATAATCTTTACATGGAACTAGTTCCTTCACTGGAGACTGGAACCTAAGCCTAGTAAGGAAATATTATATTTTTTCGTTAAGGGGAGTGGGAAGGCCCTATACCCGCTATGTTAAATTTGTGAACTTTAGGTACACTTTTCTCAGGAACTATAAGAGATATTGAGTTGGAATTTTATATCTTTATACCCCTATATATTTTAAAGCTAAACTACTAGAATTATTTTAATATCTTTTTTTATCTCTTGTATTTTCACAATACCTATAACAAATGTGAAATGGTGTATACCGTATGTAAATAAATAAATAAATAAATTGTTGAATTTTTTTTTTAATAAGCTATTTTTTACTAACTTTTTGACATAAATTTTTTTTCTCAGCAACTACAAATTTAAATGTTATAATTCTAGTGCTGTTACTTGGTATTATGTAGGTGTACATGCATAAAAAATTTCAACTCTGTATCTTTTATAGTTCCTGAGAAAAATGTACCTTTGTACAAAAAAATCAAATTTCGGTTAACGAGCGTTAAAGAAAATCTACTCACAGTTCTGCTTAGAAGAGTCCTGCACCATAATCTGGATCATCAGCATCCATTTCCTTGTCTTCTTACAGCTTCCTCTTAGCTCTCCTGGCCTGTCTAGCTGCTTTTGACATTTCTTCTGTTGCCTTTTCTGCTTTCTTCAATCTTATTCTGTCCATGGTGCGAAGTGCGTCGACCGAATTTTTAGACATTTTTAGTCCTAATTTATCAAACACCCTCAAATTACTGGAATAACCATCATTGAAGGTTAAAACTGCATCATTGACACCAATCTTCAAAGTATCTAACCTAACAAATGTGTTCTTTGGAATTTTTGATCAAACTATGTTATTAAAACTTTCATTCTGGTTTTGTGTTTGGCCGTGAAGGCACTTTTTTTAAAAGGTCAGGATTTGACAAGTCAGTACATATTTTTTTCCTGGCAAGTATGATAGCTTCAGGAATGCTGTGATTATGGCTATAAGACTGCTTCAGTTCTTTTGATTTATTATAGGCACACCAAGAATCAGCTCCCTTTGGGCATAGGCCATGATGGGGAGTTTTGACGGTCGACAGCTTATGGAAATAGATGGCCCATATATTCCTTCTCATGCCTTGTACTCCAGTGTTATCCGACACTGCTCGTCTAATGGCTAATCCATAATATGTCTGCAACTTGTCAATATCTAGATCAGTGAGTCTATTTTTACCTCCAATCTTTTTACTGTCATCCAACATTTTGCCTTTATAATCCCTTTTTAGCTGCCGAACTCTCGTCACCATTCGTTTTTGTATGTGACCGATACACTCAAGCTTTTCTATCTTTACATCTTTACCATACGGGTTTTCAGAAACAACTGTCTGATAGCCCTTACTATCACCGTCTCCTAAATACTTTACGTATCGCACACCGTGATCAACAGAGTCGTAAAACAGCTTTACCGCACCACTAACCTCCATTGTACCACTTGAACCTTGGAAATTTTTTGTGCATACATGAGCCTTAGGAACTTGCTTAGTATTTTCAGCCATAGTGCAAGTATGGCAAAACTTAGACGTAACATGCATGTCAAGAACTTTGGTAGTGTCTACACTAGTAACAGACATAATTCCATTTTTAGATGTGTGGCCGCGCTTCTGCCACGACCCATCCAACGCTACTGCCAAGTCAGAATTACCACCATTTTCTGTGACCGCTTCTTCTCGTGCTAGGGCCATACTATCATTAGCACATGCTTCTACAGCTGTATTTAGTGTTTGTGCTTATACAAAATACTTTTGAGGTGGAGATGGTAGATCAAGAAGTGAACAAAGAATATTGCCTGCGCTAAGACCCCGGCCAATAGTTCTCATACCATAAATAAATCGTAGGTTTATGTCATATTTATTGTTTTCACAGAGGTCTGAGTTCCTGAAACGAATTCCAGTGGAACATTTTGAACATGCAATGTCAACATTCACAGACAGTCCATGTCGTTCTTCCTGTGACACAGCCAATTCGACACAGTCATAGCCACCGCAATGTTTACATCGCACAGAACCTTTTATAACCTCACTTAGTTTGTCTACATTACAAATACAGTTACCATTACCTTTGGGCTCAATTCTGTCATAAACAGAGAAGTTCAGTTTTTTTGAAGAAGAACTTGGTCTTTGTGAAGTACTGAGGCCTTCAGGAGTAGTGATAGAGCTAGGCCTAGGCTCCGAGGCAACACTCGGTGTATGTGATTCCACTAACTCAACTGATTGCAATTTTGTGTACCTATTCCGTTTGAAAGTACTTTTCTTCTTATAAGATACATTTAAACGAGGCATTATTAAAAACATAACACAACACAATGACTTGAACTCACAAGGAATAGAACTCACAACGAAACAAACTCAGAAACATTAATTTTGTTTATGTTGACTAGAACAGTTGTAATAGAAACAAACAATTTAGAAACACAACAGATGTTAGCAGTAGACAGTACTGGCTGGTACTACCAACATAACAAAATCAAAACACACCAACTGTTTTGTGTAAGTAGTACTATACAAACTGAGGCCTACTCTGGCGCTACCATAAAGCAAAAAACTTAAAACATACTATGTTGTTATATTTTAAAAAGTATATTTAGAGTTATCGTATTTAATTTCTAAAAGCAGATACTTAAAGACGAAGTTTCATTCTACAAAACTGCATTAAAAATATAAAATCTACAAAAAACATTTTACCCTTCCCACTCCCCTTAAGGTCATGACATCTATAATTATACATTCAAATCGATATATATATATAATATATATATATATATATATATATATATATATATATATATTCTAAACTGTGTTTTAGGAATTAATGTGCAATGTGCAAGTTATTAAACATTGAATACTAACATCGGTATATTAGAACGTTAGTTATTAGTCTTCCCGTGTACGTGAGCATATATTATGGTTGTTAAGCATCTTTACTTAAGAAAATTTTTTTCAATATTTAAAAAAAAACTACATTTTTAATTATCTTGAATGAAGTATAAGCCCAGCCATATCACAGACTGTTGGAATCATGTTATTTACAATATAAGGATTTATAAGCAATACATAGCGTTCAAAACATTTCATTTCAAGTTTAACTAAGAAATAGGTTTATAAAAGTATACAACAGAAAAAGTTCTAACAGCATTAAAAATTCTACAAATTTGTTCATCTGAATTATAGTTGTAGCACTATACATCGCCACAGTAGAAACAACGCTAGTTTTATTTATGAACAATCATGTCTACTTATTGGAACATGATTATTGTTTATTATCTTATGGAGGGTTATTCCCCACATGTCGGTTTAGTTGCGTTCCAGATCGTTAACTGTCACAAAACACTTCGAGTGGAAAATGGGTTTCACTGAACACATCAGTCATAAAATCTGTTTTTAAACTGTCTGACACAAATCTGTCATTATTTCAATACAGATTTATAAGCCAGTACACTGAAGCATAACTTAAATATATATATATATATATATATATATATATATATATATATATATATAAATATCCCACCAGTACAGCCAGCTATGAATACCTTTTTACAATTACGCTATTTATACCTGTATATATTAAATGGCTACTTCTTTATCATTCAGTCTCACCGCACGATATTTCGAGAACTTACTAAAGTTTAGATTTGAAATATTCTCCCTCTATGGAACTTTTTTAAGCGTTGGTTAACACTTTTAAATTGGTCTTTTGAGAAGAAACGAGAAAATTTCACGCTAATTATTTGTAAACAAACCATTGAATTACATCCGACATGTGACATATTAGCATGCAGAGGCTTATCATTGCACTTTCGCTTGCAACCTAGGCGAATTCCGTTACGCGGAATACGGTGTGGTGTACTCGTACCTTGAAAGTATTGAAAATTTAGAAATCACGTACGTAAAACGGGTTGAATCTCTTTGGAATTGAAAGATAATGGACATTTTAATTATTGTTGGTTAAAATTGAATCAACATTTGCTGTTTTGTAATAGAGACTTGGACTAAGGAATCACAACCACTTAGCGGTAAATTACTCATTAGCCGTAAAATTAGTCCCGTCTTCTGGAATTAGTGTCCTGCCTTTTAAATTCCTTATCAATTTACAGTTTTAATAAATTAATAAAAGAAGTCCTGAGAGCTTCTTTAAACCTCTATTAATAAACTAAATTATACTCAACATTCTCTTAAGCAACAAAACATTTAAATCATGAGTGTCTATAAAAGATTGTCACTTATCCAATAAGTGTAAAATATATATTTTAACAGTACATATTTTACATTATGTATATTTACCGGTTAATTTGATGTATAAATGTACTTAAATATACTTATATTTAAGTAAGTACATATGTTTAATATATACTTAAATATATGTACTTAAAGACTGGTTATCCAATTAATTATGTTAATGTTTTAGGCTGATGGAAAGCAATACTCCGATTTGACTTAAAATTGGTTTACAGAAAATATTAAGGTAGGAAACAATAGTACGAAATTTAATATACATATTTTAAATATTCTCGTATACTCAGATACTCGTATATATATATACATACACATATTGCATGGCTGCAATCAGTAAACTACAGTAATTATCATGTAAAACGTCCCAATAGATTTTACATTGCCTGCCGTTTCAACGACTGAATTGCTAAGAAAAGTAAAGTAATTAAAGAAGTAAAAGGAAGTAAGGAATTTATACGAAGGACGATGCTACTCACCAAGTAGTAAACGTTTACGTACCATTAATTTTCATAACTTTTAGGTGTAGTATATATGGCTTATTTAACCTTTTGATGAAAGAATCTTCAGCTCTTTTTGTCAGTTTCCTCTAAGAAGAAAGTTACAGAGTTACTTCGAGAACCCAAAATATTTATAATAATAAATGAATGTTTTATGTAAGCAGCGCTGCCCCCTTGATGTAAGCCATGAACGATAAAGTTACGCTCCAACTTCGCTCATTGTAACTTGTAAAAAGAAAAAAGCCAATTTAATGAAGAACTACAGCTATTTTCGAATTAATAGAAATCCAAAGTCTTAAGGCTATAACATTTTCTGATAACTAATTATGGTTGTTGTATGCAGGAAAACTTGCTAAAGGGTCTTAACAAAGAACCTCACCAGGGGTTCCGCTATTAGTGAGTGTTAATTTAATATTTCACTTTAGAAGTAAATTGCGTAAGTATTTATGTACAACTTCGTTCCCTCTTTAGTCTTTAAATGTATATGGATATTTGAACGGATGTGTTTTAATGTTAACTTGTATTATGGCGTTGATGTGATATACATTTTCATATTAAATGCCATTAAAATAAGTAGAGAGACACATATTTACCACACATAAACTGTGACAATGAACAATATAGGCAGTCGAATTGTTTCTTCGAAATATAAAAGTAATCTTAACCAACTTATTAACTTTAAAGACTTCTTTAAATATAAAAAGTATAAAGTGTTACTTATAAAAGTTTCTAACTATTTATATTTAAATACTAATATCAGTTTCACGTTGTAAAAAAAAAATGTTATAGAAAATTTAAAAGATCTTCAAAGTTAGAAACTTTAATTGACAGTAGGAAATTTGTAGAACGGATTTATAAATATCCATACACATATCCACTTAAAATTCATAAAGATTTCAGGATGAAGATATTATTATTTAATAACGTTTGAGTATCTTACTGAAAATACTATTAAATATTATTAATACTGTAATTTATCGCCAATAAAACTTTTTCTTAAATATACGAGATATTGTTTTAATTGATAGAGTGTTTAATATGATAGACTTTGAAAAGGTAGACAATGTTTCTAAAATATTACCATTGCAAAGTACAGGTATGGAAATTAAATTTACAATTATAGCTAAATATATTATACTACCATAGATTTTCAATATAACATTTGTGATCTATTATATTAGGCATAACGTATAGGTTAGTATTTAATTTATAACAAATTGAATGTTTTTCTATGTAGAAGTATAGTTTGTTATATTAATGCGGAATTGCAATAAACTAGTTTCTTATTACTTTAACTCACTCTTTCTCCCACACTCCATTTTCCTTAGAAATCTCAAAAAATAAACGCAATTTTAATTTATAGACATAGATTAATTTGTTAAAGAAGGAAATAATGTAAAGTAAATCTTATATTTCTGTGAACGTTTTAACTTATCTAAACTAAAAATTATGTTTGCAGCTAAATAAATAAGAAACTGTAAGAAATAGTTTAAAGATCTTAGATACGCATTAATTTTGTGGAAAACCCACAAAATAAACGTAAAAATCTCCCGGGGCAATAATTCAGGGTGTACAAAGGACAAAGAACATGTGATACGCCAGCAAAGGTGTCGAGAAGTGCAGCTAGGTGTCGAAGAATGTAATAAAGCGTTGTCGACAAACAGATTACTGGTTCGATTGAAAATAAAATATCGACAATACAACTCAGATTTTTAAGTATTTGGCTCACTTATTTTCTATGCCGAATTGAGTTTTGGTGAAGCAAAACTAATACATTGTTGATAATTTTAACAAAAAACATGGATTAAAATATTGTATATCTCTAATTTTTTCTAAATTTTGAAGCAATATTTAGTTGATAAATTACTTGTAAAGAATTGTACTATATTTATTTTGTCAGTTTAAACGCAAATTCATTATTTATTTATGATAACTGTATTCGTGGTAAATAGTATTTATCAGATTAATGATACAATATAGTAGAAGAATATTTATGAAAACACCTGTTGTGGTCTTTAATGAGTTAATTACTTTTCTCACCAGAGGCCTATCCAGATACCACCTTATTACCTTAGCAATGCTCAAGTTGTTTTTAAGTAACGTGGCAAAGATATTCCATGATCTTATTCCCAGTGGACGAAGAGGAGTTGCCATACGAAGAAAACAAGGAAACACATTGTGTGCGGTAATTTCCATACCTACGTGGTTATTTACATGGTCCTTTAAGCACTTTTTGAAACCACTCACTTAATTGATCAATTCCTCTTCCGAAAATTAATTTTTCCTTTCTCCTTCAGCAGTATCAAAAGTAGTAGTAGTTATGAAAATGATGAATAATATGAATTATATGAAAAACATTTTCTTAGGAGACTTATAATTTATTTTGAGATTGTACCGAATGACGATAACACATGGGGGTGGTGACTTCTGAGGTCGTAGTGATAATACTCGAATTGCAAAGTTTACTTATAAGTTCAATTTAATTAAAGAAACTTACAAGCACCACTTTTAGTTGGTAAATTAAATGTATGCCTTGCCACGTTGCTGCCAATTAGAGTACAAGAACTAAAAATTTATACCTGATAGGTGGGACTAAAATATCCAATGTTCTATGGAATTATGCCTACGGTATTTTACTTTATAAACTTTAAGATTTTACTTCCCTTCGCAATATGTAGACTCACAACCCGGGGTTTGGCGTCTTGGCACGAGACATTGAAGCTGTAGTCTAAGAAGGGTTATTTCTAGTCAGTAATTACTAGAAGAGGAGTAGAAGTTATGAAAGTGGTAGCCATCTACTCAAATAATACGTGAGCTTGCCCAAAAAAAATTCGCGACGGTATTAGCCATTTAATGAGACAAAAAACTTATCACGACAACGTGCTCGTCCGAAGGACGACGCCACAACTTGGGTATCCATTTCAATCAAGCTAATAAAAGATCTTCAAGGGTAAGTTACTTTACTATTTACAACTTTACTTTACGTTACATTAATTTTTATATGTTTGGCATCAAAGGGCTAATTTAATAATACAAAAATATAAATTTTACTTACGGACATAGCGCGCGAGGTGAAATCGGTCACGTAGTTGGGCTGCTACGAAGGGTGACAATACAATATTCATACGCGGGCCAATTAGGTAGTTAGTCCGTCGATAATTTAGTTCCGGAACATTGGATAAAAAATTATATTAGGTTGTACTGGCTAAATATGTTGTAACATGTTGCATTATGTAAAATGGAACTAACTAACGGTACAATATATTTAACATTAAATACTTAACAAAATTGGGGTTTCGGAAAAATATATATATAATTCAAAATTTATGTAATTGGTGAACTATTGGGTTCTGTGGATGGAAAACTGAGAGATAGATAGCAGCTGAGTTCCTTAACCTTTCTAATTCTCTTTAATTATTTTCAAGTATACCTTTTAGCACTTAGTTGTATTCTTCGAGTTTTCTAAGAGTTATAAATTATAGCCATAAAGCAACCTTGGTATATTTGGTAGAAACGCTTTGGGTTTGTGGCTTCCAGTATTCACGATTGGCATCGTACTTCAGTGATAGGAGCCAATCCGTTCTGTTGTTCATTTTCTTACCAAAAGGAATAATGGTCAGCAAGAGAATTTCTCAAGTTTCCTTTTTAATTTTCCAACAAAAATCTACGTACATCCAATCAAGGTGTGACAAAAAAAACCGGTATGCAGATAATACAAACAAATCAATAGCGCGAAAATTAAAAGCTGCAATGAAATAAAATTGTATTTAAAATTACATTCTTCGAGTAAACAGTTCTCCAATGAAATTAATCTCTAGTACGTAAGACAAAGTTAAAATGGAATAAGTTATTTAAGCCCATCACACGAATATTGCGTTCTTAAAAATGTGAGAACGTAATTTCATTCAGACCTGACATGGTGCAACTATGTCATCAGCGACGGAACTGATATTGCCACAGGTATTCCACTCATTTGCCTTCAGACGTGTTCGCTGATGTATTTAAGACATCATACTATATATCTTTACAAACATTCTTCTTGGATGGCATACGTTTCTTAAACATAAATAATTATAAAGTAAATAAATAACAAATGCAATCATTTTATTGACAACTAAAAGCAAACACGATTACTAATTATAATTTTATCGATAATTCTTTAACAGGTAAGAAGCCTAAGACTTGAACGACTGCTGGTATATAAGTATGTTGCCTATATTTAATTCAAAACTATTATTAATATATCAAGTAACATTGAAAAAGTTATTGAAATATACTGACTGCCTATTCATTCATAACACAATACACACAATTACTTTAAAAGTGATTAGAAATAATGATTAAACGTATTGTATTTATCCCTCACCAAGCATTTTAGAATTTATATTTTGTATTTAAACCTTTTAAAGTAAATTCCCATTGTATTTCGCAAAGGCAACCATCTGTGTGTAAAACTATTATAAGCAACAAATTCTTCGAAATAATAGTATCAAGTTTGCGAGAATTTATTCTGCAATAAAAAACAACATATTTTAATGTTTTAGTAAAAGACTGCTATTTTATATTGAGCTGTTAATACCTTTAGCATGCCTTAATAGCATGCAATAATATGAATGACATTCTGGTGCTGGTTTATCAGCATTTAAATAATAAATAAATAACTATTTTAAATCGATGAAGTTTAGAAGAGAATAGGTAAGCAAATGTGTAGCATACAGAATCTTCTAACTAAAGAAATAAGCAAACGTTCCCTATATTATCCAATGAAACTACTCCAAAGGAATACATAACTACACATATAATGGAGAAATGTATACATATTATGGAATGAAATTATTTAAATAATGCCATCTAAACGTGTGACACATTATTAACAGTCAGTATGTTAATCAATCCCGCAATGTTTAAATCGACAAATAAATACAAGGTTTCCATCACGTTTATATTTAATCCTAGCAAATTACCATATGTTGACAATCAGATTAGTTCTGATAATTGTTTATGTAAATTTACAGTTATTGTATGATGAGTGAGTAATAAGCTTAGCAGTTATGGTAATTATTCTTTGAATTAATTTGCCTTTTTTTAGTTTATTTTCCTGAACTTGTACAATAACTGATATTATTTTCTTAATACTTTTAAATAAACTAAAAATCAGAAATTAAAGAGCTAAACTGTAGGTACTGAAATTTTACCTACTATTTACTGAACAATACCAAAGCCTATAAAACTACCGAGTTTATTTCTGTTTATATATTGTTACAATCAAAATAGACCATTCTTAAACCTTTTAAATTTTTACATGTAATAGTTAGTTGACTCGTTGGTAATACATCGTTATATTTCATGGGATCCTAGACCACTGTTGTATGGCTGTATCTGTCTATGTGACTATTTTGTGCTTGAAATATGAATAGTAATAATGTTCATTCGAAGCCACGAAAATAAACATAATTTCTATTTAGTAGTCATGACTGCGAGGCATTGTTTCTCGTGGTAAATAATAATTTATTATTGTTTTTTAAAAGTCAGAATGAAAAAGCAATAAAAAATCAATAACTATAATAACCTTAAAATAAACAAATAGCTTTATAAAATTTAACGAAGCAGTAATCAAACAATAATGTTACCACTGGATAGTAATGTTCTACTGGATAATAACCACTCTAAAAGTATGACCTGTTCTGACGAGATTGGAACAAAGAAGGTTTTTCTTTGTTTATTATAGTTACTGTAGTTCGAACTAGGATATTCCGTATCTCTTTACATATAAACTTCTTATCTTTGTACTTTCTAATCTTTGTTGGATCTTTCGTCCATTGTATTGCTTATTCATTCAGAACACAATAATTAATACATTTGTTTCCATGCAGACTGTAATTTTACAACAAAAATATAAGTGTAAAGACATATAAAAATGTTTACTGATATAAAAACCTAATAAATAAAAAAATAAAGAGATAAGGTTTTTTTATATATGTAGTTTTTTTCATTGATTAGGTTTTGTTTATTCTCTTCAAAATGAGGGGTTACGTTTTACGAGGTGTAAATGAACAGTTATTATTTATTCCTAACATCCCGCCTTGTTGAGGGAAAAACAATTTACAATATCACTAGATAAAACTTTCTTTCTACATTGCCTTACTATCATCTATTACTATAATATAAACATATTTCCTGATATAAACTTCAGAAGACAATATAGATTGTCTGACTTTTTATTAAACGTGTATTATGTATCAAAGGTGAGCTATTTTTCATGCAGACAACATATGAGTAACTATCACAGAGAAGGTTGTCAGATAAACTGACATAAATAACATAGAAATATTTTGAACTTTATTAGCATCTTATCTTGTTAACATCAAATTCACTGTAATTATATGAATATCGTATAGGCAAAAAAAGTTGCTGATGTGAGCTGCTACTATTTACTTACACACATATTACCTTAATAAATAAAAATATCCAAGAAATATAATTTAGCAGATATAATTTCGCGTTTATTGCATTATACATAACCTTTTTCATTAATTGACAATATTAGTATAAGAGTTAGTGATACATAACATTTACTTGGGATAGAGAAAGGGGAACAAGGTTAGGGTTTTGCAAGTTCCTTTCTTATATTATTTAGCCAAAACAAGAGAAACCATTTATAACTTCTAGTAAATGGTAGTTTTTAACTGTATATTTAAATACAAATTAGAATTTGGTTTTTAAATGTATTTCATATTCTTATCTCATATTTACACAAAAGAACTAAGAAATCGCATTATTCGCGTTTCAGAAAAATGCAGTGTTTTAAATGTTACAGAGGGCGGAGCAGAGTGCCGACACATGAAAGATGTGGACGATTGAAATATGTGGACATTCATCGGTAACACGTAGGCGGTAGGAGTACCGGATGCATTGGAAAACGTGTAGGGTCCCGGCAGACTAATGATTTAGGATAGTGATCGGTTAAGTGTAGACCATATGCTTAAGCTATTGTGAATCTTAAGACGCTCAGGCTGTAGGCGTAGGCCTACGTAAAGTTTCAGGGGCTAACAGCGTAAGGCAGTTGGAGGGGCGGTTAGAAATACGGGCGAAATCGGGTAGCAAAAGGAGTATGCACCCGTAAAGGTTTGAGCGATACGCACGGATCCGTATCGGACCTGGGCAGTGTGCGGGTGTCCAGTCGTCCGAGGTTGGGGTTAATAGGCGTCGACAACGGCCGTGGTACAGAAAGTCAGAGGTGTGTGATAAACATGAAGTCTGGGTTAAGATAGGTGACAAGAGGAAGTCTGGGGTTAAGATAAGTTGCCGGAAACCAGGAAGTCTGTGGTTAGGGAATACCCAAAATTATCTCCCATAAGAGACAAGCTAAAATATCGCAATAAGAGCCCATGTTAAAATAACTCCATAAGAGCCCATGTTACGGCTGAACGCGGGGCCGTTCACTTATGAAAAATATGAAATTATTTACAGAAGATATTTGTAAAAATAAAAAGTGAGCGTTGCTTATATTCTTCAATTATTATTTCGTTCCAATATTATAGTAAGTGAGATACATTTGCAACTAAGAACAGTAAGCATTAGGTTTACGGTTTTTCTTTAAAAATACAAATTAATTATAAATTAAATTATTTTGTTCTTGCTCACGGTATAACATTGACATAACAATCAAACACTTCATACTTAAAGACTCTGCACCGCAAGGGAACTGAAATTAACAATCAGCGATCTGAAAACATTCGTAGAAACATTTTTGATATTCACAAACAGAAACTTATCCTGAATAGTAAAATCGTACATCTGAAAATAAAATACACTAGATAATTTCCAAATCGACCCTGAAATTGACGAACTCTTACTAATTTACTCAATAAAAAACCTTTACAGCAATTTTATCTTTCGTATTGTTTTTTATCTTTTTATTTAAAGAGGAATAAAACCGGTTTACACCGTATTTCCATGCAAAATAGACATATACCTGTTTTTTGTGTAATATAATTTTTTTATAATAATCATTGTCAAAATCAGTTTGTACGAAATCAATTAATAATTGATATCACATAAAACAATAAAAACACAATGTTCAATACAATACAAAATATCCTACTGGTTTTACTAATAATATACGCCTCAACAATTGGGTATCTGCAATAATAACTAATAACCATTAGTTGAGAGAAAAATAAATTTAGAAAAAATAGATGGTGTGAAATACAATCTCGATCCATATCTTCCGCCGTAAAAGACAGGTTTTTTCCAAGAGGCAATAGGATATCATCAGGAACCATAATGTGTTTTTAGATTCACGATATATTAAACAAAAAAAACACATTTTATTTTGCTCCATAAATATTACACTATATCCAATGCTAATGAGACAAACCAAATAACATAAAGTAATTAGATCATACATTTATTTAAATCTCTCTGAGAATTAAAATTTAACTCTGTTATTAACCACATTATGTATTAGCCCAACTATTACATACATAAATTTAAAAAATACATTATTTCAACGTACATCTTCTTGTAATATACCATGAAAAAGATAAAATATACTTGTTTTTCTTAAGTAAAACTAAACTCAATTTCAAATTAGAATCTCAAACGTTGTTTTACTTTTTTGTAACATAAAACAAAGAAAATAATGTTCGTATATAAGCAAATAACACCGATTAAATACTTTCTAGTGAAATAGACTCTGACATTATTTATACATTACTATGATGCAGTAAGCTGTTACTGCATAAAATAAACTAATAAATACTACTCTATAATATGCATAAAGTCAAGATTCCACTTCGATTTGATTGACAATGGAAGAACTTTACTCACGTCACGTACATGGGAACTAAATGTAACTTCTCCAATATTATCTTTCAAGTGGAGTTTGATTTATGGAGGTTTTACAATTGTCCGTCTCATATGTAGATAGCAGATAATGTATTTTTTTTTAATGCTACCTGTTGTAATATCAACAATATTCTAAAACTTGTTTTAGATTGTTATCGTTGATAGGAATAATTTCCTCAAAATAACATACGCCGATTTTGTTAATATATCCAAAACAATATTCTTATAATCATTTGTTCAATTACGTACCGTAAAATGGGTGTGAATAGCAACACTGGGGTGAATAGCAACAAAAACTTCCGAAAATCTTTTACAAAATGGTAGAAAGGCACAAAACTGATAATCCACCGCGGGATATTTTTTTTTTGAAGCTGCAAACCTTGAAAAGTTACAGGGAAAAATAACGTTGTTGTGTTGGCATCACTGTACTGCTGTGTATTGAAGACGACACATGTGCTTTTTTAATAACCTCAACAATTGAATCTTTCTAAACTTCTCATGTAAGTACCAAACTAAGTTCTTTCATACAACCAAGTAGGTTTTTTTATTGTGCTAAAACATCTAAGAGATCAATTACAGGAGTTAACAAATCTATCTATTCTGAAACATGTTGTTCAATAATTTTTAGGTTATCATGTCGGATATTTTTAAATCACGGGGTGAATAGAAACAGAGAATTGTTGTGTTTCTTTTCACCCCACGGATTACAAAATTAGATAGTAAGGTTATAAAATTATATATATACAATATTTTGTTGTTATTTTAGTGCTTGTTCACTGTCTCAGTTAGTATGGAGTTATATAGTATGCTTAAAATTTAGGCTACTATGAATGTTACTAAAAGTAACCAATTTTCAAACAGGTCTAGGCCCAGGTAACCTAAATTAAATCTCAGTACCTACGGTACATATCTTTCTTTCTCGTTTTAAGAACTGTTGTAGTAATGTTTAACATATATTACGTATCGTACTGTACATATAACATACCCATGTGTGTATGTTTAACATATGTACGGTAACTTAAGAAACATTTTTATGTTAGATATGAAACATATGTTTCAAGCACATTTTAAAAAACAATTAGGTCTAATACAAATGTTTTTTTCCAGCATGCCGAGAAACTATATATCTCTCAACAAACATAAAAAACACTCGGCTGAAGACTTAAAAAGGGCTCTGAGTTTAATAAATGATGGTATGAGCTTAAGAGTAGCGGCAGATTGCTCTGGCATTCATTACAGTGTGCTTTATAGGACACATGAAGAAAGGTAGCGAGATGAAGAAGAAGGGGGGACAAACTGTATTGTCAGAAGAGGAAGAAAAAATTATTGTTGACAGACTAAAAAAACAGTCGGTGAATGGGGTTACCCCGATTGATTCGATCACTCTACGGCTGTTGGTGAAAGAATATCTCGATAGGCGTGGAAAGACAGTGATCAAGTTTAAAAGACAATCTTCCAGGAAAAGATTTTGTGTATTCGTTTCTACAACGCTACAAAAGCTCAATTATCTTTTCCGAATGTGCCAAAACATCAAACGGTCTAGGGCAGCCGTAACACCTGAACTCATCAATGAGTATTTTGATTAACTTGGAAGTCGAGTTAAAGGATGTCCCTAAATCACACATTGTTAACTACGATGAAACTAACCTGTGTGACGACCCTGGCCGAACAAAAGTAATAACAAGGAGGGGCTGCAAATATATCCTGAAAGAGTAATGAACTCGACCAAAGCGTCAACTTCTGTGATGTTTGCTGCGTCAGGTGATGGAACCATATTACCACCATATGTGGTATATAAAGCTCAGCATCTTTACGACAGCTGGAGGGAAGGAGGTCCAGCCAACTCCGGTATAATCGTACTAAAAGTGGATGGTTCGATTCCTTCTGTTTTTCAGATTGGGTTGAAACTGTGGCTTTTACCTTACTTTAGACGGTTTGATGGTGTGAAGTATCTCATTGGGGACAACTTGTCCAGCCACCTGTCACTAGACGTTATAAAAAAATGCAACGAGAGCAAAGTTAAGTTTATCTTTCTACCGAGCAACTCGACTCACATAACCCAACCACTAGACGTCGCATTTTTTCGACCGCTTAAGATATCATGGCGCGCTATCCTCAAAGATTGGAAAAAATTGGGCCAGGTAGGTACGAGGCTACTGTCCCGAAAAGATAAGTTCCCCAGCCTCTTAAAAAAAGTTTTTGAGACTTGCAAACCTGATAACATTATATCAGGTTTCAAAAAAGTGTGGAATAATCCCTATAAACCGCAAACCAGTGTTGGCAATGCTTCCAGGTTATGGCGTTTCCGATAGCGCTGCCGTGAGTTCAGCCCAGTCGTCGGCTGGCAATACACCTGGTACTGTATGTGAAACACCTATTGAAGCAATTGATTCTTGTTTCAAAGAGCTTTTGAAAAAATTGAGGCAAGGTGACTCCCCAAAACCGAGGAAGAAAAGAGTGAAGGTTTCGGTAGCAGCTGGGAAGAGTGTCGGCATCCAAGATTTTGTTGAGATGTCTGAAGATAATCCCGAAATAGTTGACCAAGCTGGGACTAGTACCGGTACCAGTACCGGAGTTAGAAAGGCAGGCACCAAGATTACAAAAAAAAAAACAAAAAAGAAGGCAACCCAACCATCATCGTCTGACAGTGACATGTCAGACTATTCTGTCCAAGACACAGACAAAGAATTAATCTTGTCATCTCCAGACGAAGAGTCAGGTGTAGAGGAGCCCTTAAATACGCAATTGTCATTTCTTCCCGGAGATTTCGCTGTGGTAAAGGTCTATGGGAAAACTAAAGCCCACTTCAGACTATATGTTTGCCAAGTCAAAGATTATGAAGAAGGTGGTTACATCTGCCAGTTCTACAAAAACAACCTTTTGCGAGAAAAGTTGCTGTTACAGATGAAGACTCCTTCGTAAGCAAAATCGATGTTGTCCGTAAACTTGGTGTTCCAATTGTTGCCCCAAGCACATCACGTTTTTAACAATACCATTAGTTTTGATGATGATCTCAGTGGACTGACATTATATTAAGTAGTAGAAGTCAATCAAAAAACCTAGCTAAATGTTTGCTGCTTGTTTCTTTTGTACCGGTAACTATTTTTTGTATTAATAAATTGTTTACATGAAAAAGTGCATTTAAAAATCTGTTCCCATGTTTTTTTATATTGTAACATGTAAAAAGGTCATAAAACAGTGTATTTCCATTCATCCCAACACTGGGAAATAGAAATATCTAGCAAAAACAACATATGTTTCTATTCACCCTTTCCGTGGGGTGAATAGAAACAGTAACATTTTAATTTTTTTAATTTTTTTGGTGAAGGATATTTAAAAAATAATTAATACTGCTTAATAGAAGAAGGCAAGACCGGAAAACTGAGGTAATTTTCACTGGTTTAGCATTAAATTTAATAACTGTTTTTTAGCTCCAAAGTTGAAAACTGTTGCTATTCACCCCATTTTACGGTAATAAATTATAAAAACCAATATATATTTTTTATTTGTTATCGTATTTATGCTATGTTATTAGATTATTAATAAATTGCAATACTGTTCTAAATTTATAATTCAATCAAAACTGATAAGTTTTTTCAGTATTTATTACAATGTTTATTACAATTCATAACATTCTCAATGAGGGAAGCAGTTCCTTTGTTTACATTATTCCAAGAGATTAAATCAACCATTACACTTTGGAGCCTGTTTTCAGCAGTAAACTTACTCCTGAAATCTCTATAAAACAGGCGCTGAATGTCATCTGTGCTAGGGCCCAGAAAATTAGGTTCTCCGAACTTAAGTCCGCTTGGTTATTTAGGTCCTCTTTGCGGTGTTCAGACTGTTGGCATGTTTTGAAGCTGAACAGTATAAATTTCGGTGCATAGCCTTTAAGTTTTACAGCAATGTGTTAAATGTATTAGATTACTAATTGACTATTATAAAAGATGTAGAAATTATCATGTAAACTAATTAAACGATTCTAACAGATTTTTCAACAAACCAAATAAAATAATTTTATACTCTTTGCTAGCAAAATTTATTTATTTCATCAATATGTATATTCAAAATTTATATATCCTAATAAGAGTGTTTAATACTGTATTAGTTGAAGACTATTTTTTTTCAGAAAGGCAGATTTTACCTGTTTATTCTGTTATATTGTATTTTAAAATATGTTACCGTTTATATTGTGTCTGTAAAAAGATAGAAAACAACATCCAATATATGTAATTTAAAATATTTTAAACTACAATTAGCAGGTGAATTTTAATGAATGGTATGAACGAAAAATCCTTTTCTTATGGACACGTAGTTAACGCTATCAACCCCTTTCAACCAATAAACCTCATATTGTATGCAGTAAATCTTAATTGCAGTAATATGTGGACTCTAATTAATTGGTGTTAATGCGTATTTTTGTGGAGAACTGTCCTGGTTAAAGAAAAATGATTTATATAATTTTTAAGTTTACCTGTAACCGTGACTCGCCCTAAATCTTCACAAGGAATTGCTTAATATTTATAATACTGTTGATAATTTATATATATTAATATTTGAATTAATTAAATTATATATACTAACCTAAACAAAATTACGCTAATTTGGCTTTACTAGATATTATTCTTAGCACACAAAAACTTAAATAACAATATTTTAGTTTATAAAACATTTTGAAGATTTTAATGTATAACATGAAGCGAACCACCCCTCCCTACGAACCAATAGGTAGGTCTGGATACTCGGACATTAGTCTATAACCTGTGTGTTCATGTGTATATATGTGGTGGGTAGTGAATTGGTTTAGAAAAGTTTGGATACAATTGTGATAAAACCTATATTTTTAATTAATTTTCTGAGTTATTTCCATTAACATATTTGATAATTTCATAGACTGTTAAAATTATGTTTTTTAATATGTTATTAAAGGTATATCTGACATGTAAAATATTTCTTTAAGATGTAATTGAGAAATATATTTTTAAAGGTACCATTTTATTAGTTATACGGTAGTTGTATAAATTCCTTATAAGATTTTCCATATCCAGGATGTTTAAAGAAGGAAAAGTTAATGCTTAATACGTTAGTTTTTATTAAATGTTATTATATATTTATAGCTTACTTACTTACAATCGTAATTATGTACTTACTTAATTATGTACAGTTGCGAAAAAAACTAAGTTTAGGTTTTATTTAAATAAGGTACAATGTGATTAATATTTTAACCAGTTTAAGATTTTACACAACTATTTAGTGAGTCGTATTACACAGTAGATTACAAAAAATTAACTATTTCAACTTCAATATTCAATATTCTTCCTATAAAATTTGTAACTGACACTGATAGGTTTTGTAAGGATACCATGATTCTATTTGTTATTTTAAATGATAAAAAAATTTATAACACAACGTTTCGAGGTATAACAAAACTGCGTTTACACTATACAACTTTCTTTTATAATTATACATATACGAGACATAAATACCACAATATTTAAGTATTTAAGAACATAAAGAAAATGTAAAAATAAGATTAGTGAGAAATTCTGAAATTGCTAAACATTGCTGGTCTGAAATCATCCAATGGACTGAGCTAAGACAATATAATTCACTTTGAGGAGACTGTTTAACACAAATGTATTGAAGCTTAATAATATATTAACAGAATAGCTACCAATCCCAACTTTGGTTGAGGTTAGGCCACATTTAGAAATAATATTAAAAACGAAATGGGGAACTTAAAATATTTTAGTGATCAAACAAATGTTTTTCAACAAAATTCGTAAACACATTATGACACTGAGGTTCAGTACTAACATAGAGCTGGAAGTAATGCACCTCTATCTTTCCCATCCCCTGACCGTCAATTATCTTACTCATTTCTTCGCATAACTTAGACCCAGTACAGAAATGGCTGAAATTTATTTTCTTGTTAATATCCCACTTTAGTCTGTACTGGTGTAACGTGTAATTGTGCTTTTGATTTTCGTACTCCTTGTTTGTGGATCTGGACTTGACTTCAAACAGCTTTCAGGTATGCTTTAACCATTTAATTTTGTTTCTTTTCATCTTTATTTTAGTATGTATTAATACTCCCTTCTCACCTGACAAAGTAGATAAATTCAATTCCTCGAAACGTTCTGTTATTCCTTTTGTAACATATAACGATGTCTGATATACTGTTATTCAATATGCATAACTACTGATTGTTTTGTAAATCAAAACGATAAAAAAATTATTTATTTTATCACAGTTCTGCATTTAATATAATAGGAATGAGGGTGGTACTGTTGCTCTATTGCTAATAGCAGAAAGCCTTCAGAATCTAAAAGTTTTAAAACAGTATCTGATAAGTGATAGTAGACACTACGAAATGATTACATTCATCCAAAACGCCATCCAAAGTTTTTTGTGCTGAGATTGTACAGAGAAATTTAAACTGCCTCAGATGCACGCAATATGAAATGGACATGGTCCTTGAATTATAAACTGCAACAACAGTTGTCATTGTAAAGTTTCGTTAAAGCTATGTATTTTATTTTTAAAATGGTTTTCTTGTGGACTTTTTGACTGAGCATAGCAAAGCCTATCAATAAAGACATTAAAAATATTTTTTTTGTAATACAATTTCATATAAAGCTATGTATTTTCCTTATATGTAGTCCCTTATCGTAATAAATAATGCTTATTAATTAAACTATATAAAAGCTCAAATTTACACATTATGATAGAATCATGTTTCATCATTCAAACAAAATTATTAATACATATGGATTGTGTTACTACAGTATGAATCGCTATTCCCAACCATGACGGCTTAATTGCGTTCCAGATTGTTAACAATCACAAAACACTTGAAGTGGAAAATGAGTTCCTCTGAACAAACCACTCATTAAATCTGTGTTCAACCTCTGTCTCAAACAAGTTTCTCATTATTTAGAAATACATACAATACAATAATTATAATGCAATACATTAATAGCTTCTGTGCCTGTAGTTCTGTAACGATACATATTTCTTAGTCTGCTTGCAACAAGTTCTATTAACTATAATGTATCAAAATTATTATTAAAGTTAAAATTTATTGTAACATCTCTTATTTCTGTGTAAAAATCCATCTTTTTGATTCTGTAACATGTGTGGTATAAACTTTATACAAAATATTAAATAATATGTGGGTTTTCAACGTTGATTTAAATACATAAAAACTGATTAATCAACTTAAACAATACCTGAATAGGTATTTTTAAAGCATTATAACTTAAGGGGAGATGTACGCCTATATTGTAAAAAAATCTATATTTTTTATATTTTTATCTTAAAGTATAGATTTTTCTGAGTTCAGTGATATATAATACATATATATTTGGGTTATATTTATATGCTAAAAAAGATTATAAACATGCTAGTCGGGCGCACGGATCCGTGGTCAAACGTATCGAAGACGTTCTGAACGATAGGATATTGTTTTGAGCATTTTAATATACATAACTTGCACTTTTTAATATTACTCTTTTTCTTTTTACTCTTTGGTTTAGTTTACTTCTTATATTTGTTGGATTTGGGTAGCTTGTTAGTTGTTTGTAACCTTTAGTGTGTTTTGTCAGCTGGTATTTATTTTGTTTAGTGTTTGTTTACATTTGAAATAGATCTCAGTTATTGATACCATTTGTGTTTTAGAATAACAAATATGCCTTGATCAACTAAGATAACAAAGAAAAAACATTTCCTGGGTAATCAGTATGCTCGGATATCGTCGGGTAATTTAAATAGTTCAGCTGCAGTTAGTGAATTACGTGAAAGTGATGTGTTGGAAGTGCCTCGTCCTACTCCTTTTTCTGCCTCAAAAAGGAAAATAAGTACCGGTATATTACCAAACACTTTAGACACAGTTGATCACAATAATGTAAGTGTAAGTATGAATATTTTGTGTCAAGCTTTGGTTCATGCTACTGTGTGTAAATATTGTAAAGTAGAAAATTCTTTGAGCTTGAAAGAAGACGAAGCTGCAAGAGAAGGCCTAGCTTGCAAACTGTTTGTTGAACGTAGTAACTGTAATAATAAGTATTATTTTTGGTCATCAGAAAAAACTAATGGCTTTTATGACGTGAACGTCAGATCAGTATATGGTCTGAGATCAATAGGGAAAGGATCAATATCCGGAAAAACCGCTTTTCGGTATCCTTGATTTACCTAACCCTCCTAAGAGATTTGAACGCTACAATCCTTTGTTTATTAGGTCAGTAGAGAAAGTAGCAACACAATCAATGATTGATGCTACAGAAGAGGCAGTGGCATTGAATGGGTCTGAAGATGGAAGTGTGAGCAGAGACATAAGTGTTGGTTTAGACGGTACATGGCAAAGACGTGGGTTTTCGTCTTTGAACGGTGTAGTGTCGGTTTCAAGTTTTGACTCTAGTAAAATTTTAGATACAGAAGTACTTACCAAATACTGCCATACATGCAAATCAATCAAAAACCCAAAACCTCATTTTTGTGATAAGAATTTTGACGGGTCAAGTGGAGCTATGGAAGTTGCAGGAGCTAAGGCTGTGTTTGCTCGTTCAGAAATGACTAGAAAAGTAAGATACAAATATTACCTGGGAGATGGTGATTCCAAAGGGTTTCAAACAGTAGTAAATTCTGAACCATATGGCCCAAATTTTCATATTGAAAAACTGGAATGTGTTGGGCACGTTCAGAAAAGAATGGGGGGTCGACTTAGAAAGTTACGGAGAGAAATGAGGGGGAAAGTATTGAGTGATGGATTGAAAATTGGTGGAAAGAAAGGAAGATTGACTGATGCAGCTAAAGACTCCCTCCAAAATTATTATGGCCTAGCAATAAGAAGAAATACAGACAATTTAGAGAAGATGAAAAAAGATATATGGGCCATATACTTTAACAAATTGTCAACTGACGAGAATCCGCAACATAATCTCTGCGATGACTCGTGGTGTAAATATAAGAAATGCATAAAAGAAAATGAAACTTATGAGCATAAAAATTCATTAGATAAAGCTGTGATGGATGCCATCAAACCAACTTTCCAAGCATTGGCTTCACCAGACCTGCTTAAAAAATGTCTCCATCGTCAAACACAGAAGGTAAACGAAAGTTTTAATTCTGTGTTGCGGACGCGTATACCTAAATTAAATTTTGTAGGCCTGCAAACACTAAGATTTGGTGTTTTTGACAGTATTATTACTTTTAATGAAGGAATTCAAGGCAGAATAAAAGTGCTTAATGATCTAGGTATAAAGCTAGGCCAAAACTGTGTTTATACCCTACGTCAGATTGATGAGGACCGAGTGAGGAAAGCCGAAAAAGCTGGTGAAGAAGAGACAAAGCAAGCTAGGAAACGGGCAAGAATGGTGAGGAAGAAACTAATTGATGATGATAAGGCCAAGGAACAAGACTATGAAGCAGGAATGTTTTAAAAGGTACTTTTCAATCATATTTTTGTATACATAAAAGTGTTTTGTGAATTACCGAAAATTTACTTTTTTGACATAAATTTTCCTTTTTCTCAGGAACTAGTTGTCCAATCTTCATGAAATTTATATCATATATATAAAGTACATATTCATACAAGCCCTGCCACTTTCATAAGTCTAGGTCAAAATAAAAAAAAAAATAAAATTTTTTTTTAAAACAAATAATTGAAAAAAATATTGAGTATCCTTAAAAAATTTCTAAAGCCAAAAATATTGATTGGAAATCTTTAAGCGTGGCAGGGCTTGTGTATAATAGTATGTTTTAGAAGTGCTAAAAATTTCAATTCGTTAGGTATCATAGTTCTTGAGAAAAAGGAACATAAATATTTGAAAATTAACATGAGCTGGTATAGGGCTTACATCTCCCCTTAACTTTATTAAAAACATTGTAAACCAAGATGGAATTTATTCGGTTTGAGTGTCACTTAAAAGCCACCTTTAATGAAAACTTGAATTTTAACTCGAAAAACTTCTAAAGAATATCTAAAGAAAATACACATTTAGACTTGTAATATTCATTTATATAAAAGTCAAATCGAATTCTATGATGAATCATGTAACTAAAAAAAATTTGGCCTATCATTAGTGAAAACCTTTACATTGGTGTTAATAATAACAACGAGAAACTCGTAGGCTAAATACATTTGTAAATAAGATATTTATAATCATGACTTTATAAAACGTGATACCGGTATTCTCGTAGCAAGTGTATGTTTAGTCTCGCAATGTTGCATGTAACCCACACGGATCCATTAGCGCTACATTAAGTGCAGTGTACTCGTACATTGTAGGCTATATATATATATATATATATATATATATATATATATATATATATATATATATATATATATATATATATATATAACATTATATGTTAATACATTATATATTAATACATTATATATGTGTGTGTGTGTGTGTGTGTGTGTGTGTGTGTGTGTGTACACATATGTATGTATATAAGGTAAAACGACTATTGATAAATTTAGGAGTTGTATGCAAACAAGTTTAAAACTTTTTGAAAAAGAACTATAACTTGAAATTTTGGTTAATACTAATAGAAATTAAATAACGATAATGTATTTTTGTATAAACACTTGGACGATGGAAATATAACCACTTAGCAGGCTGCAACTCATGACCGCGTAAAATAAGTCCCGTCTCCTAGATTTTAGAGAGACTCTCTACTTTACCTGTTTTATTATTTTCTTTTAAGAAGTGCTGTGAGTTTCTTTAAAACATCAGTTGAAAACTGAAACTAATACTTAACTTTCTGCTAGGTGCCTAACGTAACTATTTAAATCGTTATTGGTCATGCAAGATTGACATTATTTATCATTGAGTGTTTAAATTATTTCATAAAATAATGTGCATTTATTTATGTTTATATATAATTTTCAAATAATACATATAATATCATTCATATTTAACGGCTTTACGTACAATTATATTCAAAGCTGTGGTTTTATACTAATCTGAGGTACTTATTCACTATAACATTTAGTGGTTAGCAGAAGACATTAAAGAAAGACAAACTAGTAATTTAATTTTTATATAACGTACAAGGAGATCCTTTTTTAATTCTATCACCAAACTATTCTATCACAAAATACATCAAATAGAAATCTAAAATTATATTTACGCGTTCCCGTATATTGCACTATAAAAACTAGGGTTTGAAAACCGTTTAAAAATCCACTCAACAGTAATGTATTAAAAGACAATCAGTAAATTTCATGATAACAATGTTTTAATAAACAGTACTGTCATAATATAGAATAATTTGTTATAGTGGGTGTTTCTTACACATACTGAAGCTAAAAGACGACCAGCCCTAGAACACTACCGTGTTTTTATATACGTTTGTTAATACCGATATGTAAATTTTACGTAGCATGTTTATTACTGTATTTTTAGATATGTATAGGTTTATTTGCATGCCTGTGTATTGCGTTTGTGTATTTTCTTGCCTATGTGCTTGCTTAAGGTAAGGATGCGTGTGTTAAAGCGTGTGTGTGTGTGTGTGTGTGTGTGTGTGTGTAATGCGTGCATGTGTGATGCATGGTGTTTTCCTAACTATATCTTCATATCTACAATGCCACAGAAACTCATCCTTTCCAAAAAGCGTGTCTGTATCAGGCTTGACAATTTTGGTAGTATCAGTTTTTTCTTTCTCTGTAGAAATAACAGCCATGTCTCAATTCCTAGCACCGTTTATTTTTCTTACTTTTGACGATTCTACTACCACTACATGATTATGTTTTCTTTTTTTGCTGGTCCCAGGGTTTATTTCCTCTCAATATGATTTATGGTCACGATAATCTCGACATCTGAAATTTCATTGGCATCTGGCACGAACTTGGGTGTCTGTATCACTGTCACACACATCTTCTGAAGAGCTTTGGAATTCTAAAATATCGTCCTCACTAACGTCTTCCTCAAGTAAATTGAATTTCTTCATCTTCGATAGTACGTGTGTCTTCCATTTTGATACTACAAATTGTCTACTAACTCCAAAATTTTAGGATTTAACAACCTAAAATAGGTTTACTTACTTATTTTACTATACACACTTATCACAACCTATGCGTAAAATATACGTATATTGTTTAGCAAGCAATACTACCGCTACGTAAAATTGACGTACAGTCTAAATAAAAATCATTATTGAGATAAGAAAAAGAACTACACACACCGTTATACTTCGGAGACCGAACGACCATTCATCAGTAGAAGCACTGCCCAAAGCTTAAACCGGAATGGTGGGGGGGAGGATAGGTGTGACTATAAACATGAAGCATATACGTAAAACTTACGCACGGTAGTGTACTAGGGTTAATTCAAATATATTCATATTTACAAACAGTAATCATCCATATATTACGTAGATTAAGTCAGTAAACAAGAGTAATTATCATGTCAAACGGCTGTGTGTACAGTGTCTGGGTAAATGGCTCTCATTTGCAATTCATTTCCAAAGGTAAACGTTTTATAGTAAAAAAACAAGGCTATATTTACATATAGAAACCCTGCAACCTGTAATCACAAACATTAATTACCTGTACACGTTCCTTCATTTAACTTAAGTAATAATTAAAATTTCACCTATAATATATCAAATGTAGTAAAAAAACTGAAAGGCTTTTACTACAAAAATAAAATAAAATAAAGAAGTAAAAATAATGAAATAATTGATTGCAAGGATGATGCCAGTCACATAACGGATAACATTTAATCAAAGATGTACAATTTGCAACGTAACTGATCTACTAATTACAGTTAGACGTGGAGTTAAATAATAGGGATTAAAGAATCTTACGTTTTAAAATTATAGTTGAAGTTCACCTTCTTCAACTCCTAATTGCATACTATAATATCAAATAGACATATAGTTGAAGACGATCAACTTTGATTCTGAGTTAGATGTAGCACATGTTTAAATCTTAACTCTGACCGTAGCTCTCTTTAGAAGTAGCTACTTTTTATATGTTGTTGGGGGAGGTGTTTCCTTCTACGATTGACTTTCCTCCTTTTTCAAGCCGGTGGGTCATGAAGTCGGACATGAGAACGCTAATAGGGCTCTGTATTTGAAGGAATTAATTTGTTTTTAATATGAGAAAAATGATTCGTTTATATAATAATAATACCAGAAATTCTGTATCGATAGATATATAAAAATACCTTATCTATGAATTTCACGTCCAATATAAAGCGTTTATTTTAATAAAATTCTTGATACCAAACAATGAATAAACATTTATATATAAGTATCTAAAGGTTATATATTCTATTCCTTCCTATTATATAGTGCTTTATAAATGAATATCATACAATTTATGCTGCTGCACCTAACGGCTTCAGCACTAAAGTTGCATGAAGTTGCAATTGAACTATTCTTGGACTGGAAGGGAAGACTGTTACTCTCTTTAGACTCGTCCAAGATGTAAACAGTAAGCAAACCAACTTCGTGTCAAGTGCACACCATGGCTGACGTCACTCCCGTTCTCTCATTTGTTTCTTAATGGACTTAAAAAATATTAAATATTTCAGATCCTAGAAGTAAAAGTTTTATCCGTGTTTAAATTCCAAATAGCTGCAATATTATGGTCCAAATTCATTATCTCTTTAATATTTCATTATATGTCATCATATAACGGCTATAACACTTCTATATACACCATAGTTTGTTAACAATAGATCTTATAATATTGTATCGACTGACGAAAAACTTTCATAAATTTTCATTAAATACAACATAACCTTTTATATACCAACTCTGTGCTAATCTGTTTTTATTATATATGTCAATGTATTGATATTCTAGGTTAATATGTTGCTTATATATGTATATTTTACTATTTTTTTAAAGTACATTTATTTGGTAGAGCTGTATAAATTAAATTATTAATGATGAACGTTATAAGTAATTTTACAACCATGCACATAGTTCAGAGAATAAATTTTGCATACGCATACAACTATTAGTACAACTAATATAGGTAGGTTATTTACAGCTGGAAGGTATAGAGGTTAAAATCAACCAGAGATTATGAAAGACCAAATTCCGAAAACGTAAAAGCTATAATATAAAGAAAAACCAGAAACTTAAACTAGACTCAATATTCCATACGTGTTTAGCAGGATATTCCACTATGAATTCAGGAATGATTAAAAGTAAGAAATGATACGAACAACGGAAGAAGAATATTCGAAACCGGGAAGCTAACATTCACCCGGCAAGTGAGAGAATAAATATATATATATATATCTTATCTGTAAAGTGATAAAGTTTTAAGTTATCACAAAATCAAAACTGTATTCTAGTCAGGTAAGAAATGAAGAAGTTTTCAATACCAGTGAACGATTCACTCTATATGCTATTGGTTTAAATTTCTAAGCATGTCTATATCAGTCTACTTTGATTCAATAAACATTCTAATAACCTCACGTGTGCGATCCCAACGTTGTGCGAATACATTAGGCACAAAACCCATAAAGATAAGGAAAGTTTTACAAAGCGGAGCAAAGTTTGAAAATTAAACATGCAAATCCGAAAACTTCAATAAAAAGATAACTTACTACAATGATGTACTATAGAATAAAGATGAGAAAGATTACTAGTAGTGTAAAAAACAAAAATTAATGAAAAGGCTCTGATAAATCTGTAGTCTTGCTCTTTGTTGGAAGAGCCAAGAAGTGCGAGACTTCTCCACCTGTAAATTCGACATTGCATTGTTGTCAGTTTCGGCTCAGAGAAATTTCTTTTCATTATTGGCTCCACAGATTTGGCTCCATTTAAGTGTTTGATCTCCATTGCATGACTGAATAATTTTAAGGAATTTTATTTTATAAACAATGTATGAAGTGAGCACATAATAACTTTACCTATTACTTCTGACACCTATTGCTTAAGCCTTAGAATTTAATGGAGATCTTTGATCTATTTCCATAAGCAATTTTCTCCTAAATATTATACAAACTTTCCATTTCATTCAGTATTAGGCCTACTCATTCATGTACTATTACTACAATTTTTTCAGCTAATGCTCATTTATTAGTTATTTTTAGAGACTATGAAATTCCAGACGCACACTATACTATTTATCGAAAATTGTGTTACTTAAAGCTGTGAAAACATTTTAAAATTTAATAACCCTAATTTTAAGTCATCTATAAGGTAAGGCATCTCGGTATCTTTGCAAAACGCTGTCATAATTAATGTGATTAATTAATTACTGTTCCGGTACAAGAACAATCTTGTTAAAGAGTCCTAACAAAGCCCTAATGTTCCGCTATTAGTGAGTGTTGATTTAACATTTCCCACTACAAGTAAATCGGATTGTTTTTATAAAAAACTGATTCCATATTTATGACATTAATGAAGATTGTCATAATAATCTGAAAATTCAAAATACATATGTCCTAGTAATAATTAATTTGGTCCTTATTATTGTTATTAAGAATAGAAAATTTAAATAGTAAGATATTTTCTAATTTGTTGTGTAAGAATTGTTTATATTTAAAAACCTACAAGTTTGAAAATAGAAAAAATATCCATTATGAATGGTTATGAATTCCAATTATTTTAAAACTTTAAAATAAATATTTGTACTTTTCTGGAAATATAAAATTTTAAACATTTATCTGTGTTTAATTTGGAATATAATATAACCTGTTTAACAGTTGAATTGAGTCTGGGTGGGACAAAGAAGTCTAAACCCAGTAACTTAATTAATAATTGGCCTACAGCCAAGTCAGGATCTCACCCGCTGTTTTGGAGAATCCCTTTTTCTGATTATGAGCAATTAACGCTTGAGTATCAGGATAATATGGAAACTAGAATCTGTCTAAACTATCCCAAAAATTTACTCATCGTATAAAAAGTTCCTCTTAAGAAAATCCTTTGTTATTCAGATTTAATACGATCATTTGTAATGTACAAGAGATTACTAAAATAATTATTAAAAAAATATATATCATTCTCTTGTACATGCTTATTCCTAATACTTATTTATTAATATATCTAATAAATTACGTTAGATATGCATTGGATATGCACAAGTTGGTGGAAAATGGTGTTAAATACGTGACTCATAGCTTTTAATTTGCTCTGCTATACTTAACTATAAACTAATATTAATAATCTTTTATTACTGCTTTAAAAGTTATCTCATGTAAAATAATCAATTATTCATTACAAATAATAGACTAGTAAAGATGTCGGGTTGTAATATTATTTTAGGGTTTCCTTGGCCTGTACAACATAATTGTACAGAAGACATATGCATATATTATATATTGTTATATTTATATTACAATATACAAAATACTGCTATATCTTATTAAATCAGTAACTCGTAACGGATTTTAGATTTAAATTGTGTGATTGAATATATTTTGCGTTGTAAGTAATGAAAAATATGGGTCACTAGGCTGTAGATTATTATTGTGATGGAATTATATTAATTTCATTATAAGTAAATTTTAATTAGTATATTCCGCGAGAGGGAGAGAGAGAGAGAGAGAGAGAGAGAGAGAGTGTTGGGATTTTATTAAATGGTTAATAGTTTACAGGTTCATCATACTGTACTAATCAATCATATCATGAAGATCATCTAGTACATAACTACAATTTCAGTTCTTGTTACTTAAGGTTCATATTTCACTATAATATTAGTAATTAATGTTATACAGAAGTGTATACTAGATCTGCTCTTTGCTACTCTACTTGTGCACGTAATTAGGTTGTGTGCGAAATAAGATTACAATCATCATTGTTCTATTTTACACTGTATTACATAGATTCGTTAGGGGTTTAACGGTGATCAAATTATCTTTCGATAATTGAAAAACAATCTTTGTTTCTGTACAATAATATACAATTTACTACCCAGTGAAATGTTATAGCAAATAAAATTTCCACCATCATGCATTCTTTCTTTGACACTATCAGCTGGATGCACGTAAATATATTCTGTAACAGGAAAATCATACAACAAACGATTAATGTAATATAAAGTTGAAACTTGCATAAGCTCAAATTTATGAATTCGCTTCTGTGATATTTTTGATATACTAAGTGGGAATTTCCAGCATTGTATTTACTTTAACCTGAATATATTTCTTATCTTAATAAGTAGAAGTCCAGTATGTCCAATAAACCCAAATATAATATTCTAAAAGGCGTCAAATGATCTGGGGTTGAACAATACAAAATCTAGAATGACCTCGAGCCTAGATAATGTTGATAAACACCAGCCACGTGAACTATTAATTGATCCTCCAAGTTACAACAACTGGTCGCATGGCATAATGTAAAAGTTTTTAGTAATTTGAGTAACGTTCAGAATTGTTTGAAACATACAACTTGCACTATGATCCCACATATGTTATGTTATCAACCTTAATACGAGCTCAGTATATGTGCTTAACCAATCATGACAACTCATGGAGAAACAATAAGGTTTTCGTGTGTAATTAAATAATTTTTGTAAACATTCATAACAGGTTACAATATTAATTTACTTAGAATAGTGAATGTAAAATCTATCTGTAGTATCAATATTTGAGTGATACTTCTTAACTGATTGTAATTTTGTATGCTTAAAATGTCCCACCCGTTTTCTTTGTACGTCAACCTCCTTAACAAACAACTTAACTGTTCTGTAAATAATACATATATAATCTTGCCAAAATAACTACATTTATAAGTTCTATTAGCTTCTATGTTTATTATATACTCCTGATTTCAAACATCTCTAGTTTTCTGATCCTTACACTCAATTTACAGGTTTAAATGTGTAATACTTACCAGTCCATTTCAATTTAATATTTATTACGTACATTTTTTGATAGGAAACTTAAAGATATATTAGAGAAGCATTAGTGCAAGTGAAAGAGACCAAAACGACCCCTCTTCATCTAAAACATCTATTTGTGAGATGTTACCGTGTATCTAAATTAAATATATTATAACTGTTATATTTAGTATCTGGGGAATATTATGCTTTAATTGTAAGTTGTTTACAAAAGTATGATGTCTTACTTATTTTTTCACAATAATATTGAAATAAACCTATATTTTTAAATTTATTTATTACTACAACGTCGATTAACTTTTTTTGATTATTTATGTATTCCCTGAATCAAATTTGATGACTGCGCACTTCTCTCTATTAGATTTTGCTGAGCGTCAGCATTTTGTTCATTGGCCTTTTTCTTAAACATGATTCAAGCGAGAACATGTCAGAATAAGTAAATTTTCAAGTAAACTCAATAGGCCAAAATAATATTAAAAAATTTATCATACTATCATATTTAGCCTATGCCAACTCATACAACAATATTTAGTGTATGCCTATAAATAAATATATGTATATATATATATATATATATATATATATATATATATATATAATATATATATATATTATTTATATTTATTTATATATATATATGTGTGTGTCTAATAAAATATAAAGTAAAAACGACAAGATATAAATTAAGTTTGAGATATGTCCATAAGAACTTCCCTTATTCAACAATGAGTTATATTATGCGTAATTTTTTAACCCTTAAACTGTTGTTCATCAAAATTTTGATTGACACAACCCATTGTGGATTGTTGTTCCTCAAAATTTTGATGATCAAACATTCCCATGCATAATCACTCATTACAGTATATTCCGGCAACGTATCGATTCGATTCATGCAACATTGGATTCGGGAAAAAAAGCCTAAGGAATACTATAGTTTTATTCCTCTTTGTATTGTAGTTGCAACGTACCAAGTTCATAGTTTGGAACGTAAAATATGTGACCGCCATGTTGTCGATGCCGTCTGAGCTGTTGATGTGACGAGTCGTGTTTATTAGTAAGTTTTAGTAGGTTTATTTGTGTTTTAGTGTTGTGTTTAGTGTGTGGTGAATTGTTAAATAGTACAGTAGTTCAAATAAATATATTATAGAATAATTAAATTTCTCGAAAATTTTTCGCAAAAGTTTTGAGTAATGACAAAATGAAACTTTTTTCGACTCTTCAAAAAAAGGTTATGGAATTTATTTTACTACTGCTGTATAGTTTACTTCATTCTGAGTAATAAAATATGCATAATAACATGTATTGAAGTAAAACTGTATTAGTAAAACTTTTGTTAACAAACTCTTACATATACACCCTATTTTCACAATTAATGACATCGCTGCTTTTTGTTATATTATAGTGTTATTATAGTTTCATAAATTTGTATAATGCTTATGTGTTTCTGAAACTAGAATAAATTTGACACAAAATGGATATCTCACTTTTATAGTTTTCTTACTATAACTTGGTTTGCTAGGTATGGTCCTCCCCAAATTAAAAAAAAGAAGTAAATTTTGAATTTCATGTAAAAAAATTTTTATTCAACATTTTTTTAAGGCCAAAAATTAAATACTAATATTATTATATGTTTAATTCTGAACACAAAAATATATACTTCTATATATATATATATATATATATATATATATATATATATATATTACTTTTAATTTATATTTTTAATACATTTTTTAAAAAACCCTTGCACGAGGCTCGAAAACGTGCCGCCACTACAGGAAAAAATGACTGCCAGTTGGAGGGTTAATGCCTTCTTTTTTGTACTGTTTTGTGTTTTGATTTATTCATTGTAATTTAAATGACAAAATAATATACTAAGGAATCAGTGTACAATTATATAAGGATTAAAAATTTGCATATTTAGTAATGAAGTAGAAAGAAAAATATTACAGTTTGAAGGCTTTTAATTGTCAGTGGCATAATTAGCACGCACTTTTAAATTTCAGTATCCTTCCTACCTTACTATAATGTTTAATATTTAATCACTGCTACAAAATCCTGAAAGCGAGTATTTGTAAAATTGGCTTTACTTCTTTGTTGTTTAAAACAAATAATTAATTTCAATAAAATGTGGGATGCCTGTAAAATGTTTTTAAATATAATACCCTAAGAGACTTAGTTTTGCTGTAGTAATAAATCAAAGCTTTTGGGTATATCAAAAAATGTAAGTGCTATATTGTTTCATTAAAACCTCAATGGGATTTTAACTATTACCTAAATTCAAACCTAGAATTATTTAAAGACAAATTTATTTTTCACTTTGTCATATCACTCTGTACATCCTTATGAAGGTTTTTCTTAAACAATGCTACGTATCTTTAGTACCATTAATACCAATTCACAACGTCTCTCATACACGTCTCTGATTTTGAAGGATGAATCAACTGGTATAAATGTTCTAAAACGTACATCCAGTTGAAAATGTAGAGGCAATATTAATTTTCTTTTTTATTTTATTGGATTTAATTCTCACTAGATTTCATTGCATGTAACATAAAGTCCAAAAGAATGATATATTTTTTTAATTTCAGTTTTTTATGTGATTCTGTTAGGAACATAGCTATTATATTAAAGTACACGTGTTATCCTACAAAGGGGCCTTTCCGTGATGTTACTGTTAAAACAAATCATTATTACTTAAACAATGTGACTGGAGATAGTGGTATGTAATTCGTAGATTTGAAATAATATCACTTATTGGTTTTAGGTGCTAATTAGACTAAACTATGTCAAAATTTAATAAGCACTAACCATGTCATATGCTTGAATAAGAAGAAAGAGCTCTCTGTCCTCTCTCTCCGTCTCTCTCTTTTCTCTTTTTAAAATTTGACATACGTTTGTATTTAAACTGGTCCTCACAAAACACTATTATGCTAAAGTACATATTTGATCTATTATTGCGCCCTTTCTGTGGAGTTACTGTAGCAAAAATCTATAGATATATGCCATATAAAGACAGTGGAAGACAAGCACAAATCACTGATTGGTATTCTACGCTAATTGAAAATACAAACATAATCCAAAATATTTAAAACAAATAAAAATATATGCATTATTATCAGATTACAAGAAAATATGTAAAAAAATGTCATAATCATACTACTCTGTTGTTCTAAAACTGTGTTCTTAGAACGTAAACATTTATTTCAATAACAATAAACATAAAGAACGCTTAACAATAGCCATATGCTTGAATAGGAAGAAGAGAATAATTAACAATAGGAGATCCTTCCATTCAGCTCGTGGAACATACTACCAGCCTATAAACCACTTTACGAGGTCATCTCTTATCGTGGATCTGAGTGACGTGACCGTTGTAAGCCTGTGAGTGATGGATAGACTACAGTTCTGTTATACAGCGACGCGCCGTGTTTTTCCGATGAACTTTGCTGTTTATTGTCTGGAGCTGTAGACCCTTGATCTTTCTGATCGTAACGTATGCACTTGTGTTCATGTTTTATTGCTACATGAATAAAATTTAACTTAAAAATAATCATAATAATTTAAATACATTTGTAAATAAATGTAGTTCTTTTTGCAGGTTTAAAAATTTTATTGTTCTATTTACAATTAAAAAGTTCTTTTTTTATTATTTTTTGGACAAACTTTATATTTTTATTTTAAATGTTTGTATATGTTTTTTTATGAATAAAGTTTCTTCTACTCCTATATAATCTATTTTTATTTTTCTACGGCCAATGCAGCTACTTTAGTAGTAAATGAAGTACGTGAAAGTAGTTTATGAATGTATTGTATATGGATAAATCTATTTTTATAGAATAATATATATATATATATATATATATATATATATATATATTTTATCATATTTATTGTAAGAAAAATTATATTTAAATGACGTTTAAAAAATATTATTCATTTGAAATATAGATTTAATACCAAATTTCTTTTCCGACCACTTGTTGTTAACGTTTATTCTGAAAAATGCTTTCTTTTAAAAAGTAAAATGAACGTCAGAGAGATCCATTGTCAACTAAAACATCCATATTGTAATCCCGTTATCAAAGTTAGCGACCAGAAAAACCTGCTGTTTTCCTGTACCATTACTACAACGTCAGCCGTTTCATAAGCAATTACGTTGTTTAATTTACTTTTATTTTTTTTTTAATTATTTAGATCCTTAAATATTTTCTCGCATATTATCTTGAATATATTTTGTAGATAGGTTTAAGTTGGCTATGTAGCAAATGGTATACCACAAGTTTCGTGGTTTGAAAGTTATCCTCCCATTCGTATTTATAAAATCTCCTTGAAATTATAAAACTCAATGTTATTATGAGCCATAATAATTACTAAGTGATAACTGACGAAAATCATAAAGTCTAGAGTAGAAATTTTTGGTAATAATAAGCAATCAAGTGATTATTATGCACATAAAATACTGAAAAGTTGTTTGAAATACAGTTATGCCTGTTCATAGAGCAAGAGCTGTAGTACTAAAATGTTATCTATTATTTCCAAACCAATACCGAAACCTATGTCTCTAGTGTATTCAGCTATGTTTATCTGTTCTTATACGCTACTCAAACTGAATTTAATCACTTGATATTATAACATATAATAAGGTATTTATTAATTATAAATAACTTCTTCATATTCTGTTGAGTTCCAGAACATGCTGCTTTATTACTTTATCGCCCTATATGTATCTTTGAGCTTGATATATAAATAACAATGCAAGTAATGAACGTGAAAATATTTATGCAACGTATTCATCTATAGGCAATATTGTTTTTCATTATTCGCTAGTGACTGAGCATTTCATAACCTACTTATCTGCAGGATGAAGCGAGAATCAATTCATCTAAATACGTACATTAAATTTGACATGTCTGTTTTGAGCAAAGTCTACTAGGCGACAAACTATGAGTTTGTGCGTATTCTACATTGTAAATATATGTTATACATTCGGAATTCACATATAAAAATAAGTTTAGCTTGATAACGAACATCTGCAAGTTTATGCTCTCGTGATATTGAATAAAACTGAACCCTCCTCAATGCTAGTTTAAATGAGAAAACACCTGATACATGAATCCCATGTTTCACTTTTACGGCATCATTAAGTGCTTACATAGTAAACACATTTCCATATTATGTTGCTTATATGTCCTAACCACAATAGTAATATGACTTTAAAATCCGCAGCCGATCCACACTCTTTGGAGGTAACGGACACTAGTTTCCAATATTTGCCTTGTTCAATGCAATTTAATAAAAGAAATTGTCTTTTTTTACGAGGTGCGTTTAAGGTATTATACAAATTTTCAATTGGAGATTATTAAATCTTATTTTTAAATATATTAGAATAAGAATTACTTTGCTTATAGCTTTGTTTCAATAGGAACTTAATGTTTTTCATAATATATTTTATAAATCAGTATTTACTTCTAATTTATTGAAGTATTAAAAAAATGTATGGGAAGGAAAATATTGAATTAAAATCAATATTATTTATTTGTTCCCTCTATATACATATTATTATGCAATATATTCAGTCCGTTGGCCTTTTTGTAATCAAAAACAAATAGTAGTAAGACAAACGTAAATAAAAAGTTCAGTCACCTTAGTCATGGGTTTAGATAAGTCTCGACCATACTTATGCAAGGTGAAATAAATATACCTTGTCTAATCAGATAACTTGCTCGGTGGTACGACAGTCAAAATATACATTCAATGTATCTACACATAGGATAAGGAATCAGTCGGCTTTTGACATATTCATTCTAATGATCTATTACCAAATTTGAAAAGTTGGATAACATGCCCATCGTGTCCACCCAATTCAAATATTTTACAGATATACGTTGTTTCATACTTATGTCTAAATATATTTCAAAAAGTGTAAATAACTCTATTTAATATTTATGAGAGAATGCGTTTCATTATAAAACTGTGACAGCAACGCAAATCCTAAATCGTCAATATTAGTCAATACCTAATAATCATTTGTTAATAGTAAACTATGCAACAGCTTTTTTGTCTTGTTTAACGTAAAAGGTAACATTAAATTAAAACTTCACAAATTATAAATATGTGAAGATATAATTAAAGAAAATAGTACACGCATCAAGAGGAAAACTGAGAGATAAAACAAATATTCCTTTTCGTGTGTGACACCAACCGTATTTGGCAGACAAGCAATTTACGTGAACAAGTTAAGCTTTTTGTTTTGAACAGACAATACGAGTGACAGTGCTATCGTAATGTTTCAATTGACTTCTGTGATGTTCAAACTGTATCGCTCAGTTTTATTGGAATATAACAGTGATTGAAATGTCAACTTCACAAGAATATTTCTATTCGGCGCTCTTGAAAGGTTCCTAACATTACTAACCATTGCAGCTAAGCTATTCTACAATTCACAGGATTCCTAAATATTCGAACAGTAATCAGTTGATTTTCGATTTGAATTTGTAAGTAGTTTTTAATGTTTTGAATACAAATAATTGTGATATAAATAATCTTTATACGTAATATTTAGTTTTTTCTAAGTTTCATGGTGAAAATATTGTTTATCATGGCAAGTCTTACTCATCTTAAACATTTTAAAAATTAAGCAACTAGTAAAATGTAGCTTTGAGTGAAGTCTTTTCTCAAAAACCTTTTTTAATTCATGGTTTTTTATATGGAAAACTTTATTTGCCTGACATAAAAATAGAAGCAATTTTATGTTAAATGTTTGTATTTCTATATTTTTTCTTGTATGTTTAAATGCATGTTTGTTCATACTTTTTTATACGTTGTTTATACGGCATTTAGAGCAGTTTAAAGTAATATGCAATTTCAAAATATATTGCTCTTAACGTTTTTCATGTCATACTCTTGTCAAAACTTGTTACCTTTACCTAATACCGGACCGCAATTTACCATTTATTGGTTCCCCTTTAAACCTTGCCAGAAAATCAAAGTATTGATTAATTCTGGACTTGCAATAATGATTTGCATGCGTTTAAAACGTTTTCATTCATTTAAACAAAGTTTTCTACTTAAAATGTATGTATATAAATTCAATTGTTCTTTATTTTTACACATAATAAAATTATTGTTTATTTAAAACTACATCAGAGATTACCCTTAAATAGACATTATATTGTACGGGTTTATAGGAAAGAGCCTATTTCACTCATTCCGATAAACCTAAGTAGGTCTACCTCCTACTCATATAAAAACATTAGAATTCTACAAATTTTTACTCCGAAAATAAATTAAAAACCTATTTAATTTGTTTTTGTATACGTGTTTGATAAAATAATTTTGATATGACACATTGTGTATTATATTACGGTATAGTATGGCAAAATATATCAATAATAGGGTTTTAGTATCAAAGATAGAGTGTTGCTTTATATAAATTACTTTCTCATTTTTTAACTGTATTTTTTAATAAAATCTCAAGGCAAGACCTACAATATTGCAAACATTTACGGAATATTATAATTAACAAAACTTGCTAACAACTAATAATAGTAGAATGAACTAACAGAGTCTACTGAGAAAAGTAATAATACGCCATAATTCAGTAACTCAGTAATTCAGTGTTTTGAAACATGTGTGAAGTATATAAAGAAATCAGGAAAATAATAGCTTAACGTATGATCTTTACTGCCTTTTAAGATATGAAATAACATTTAATAGTTTTATTTAATTTTAATATTTTTTAAATTATTATATAAAAAAAATTAAAAAATTAAGGTGAAATTGAGGTTAAAAATTTATGCTATTCTTGATTTATAGCCTTTCACTTCATATTAAGAAATATTGCATCAAGATCCTAAATAATATCAGCAAAAAAGATAAGATGTTGATGTATTGTAGGAAAAAGCCATAAAAATATTTTTAATGAATGCCTTTTATTTATTTAACAAGCTAACAGTTGAGTCTTTCTCTTTTGTAAACTTTTAGAAATAAAGATTGATACAATAGATAATTTTCATTCTACATTTTTCAGATTGTCGTGAAGTTTAAAGATTTATTTTAACAGAGTTTTATGATAAGAGAGAAAACTCCGTTATGCCCTAAACTTAATTAATGCAGTCAATAATTGCGACATGACAAGATGGAGTCGTCTGGTTTCATGGTTTTATGCTGACATTTCTATACAAGCAAGTAATGTACAGCGCATAGATAAATTTCATACAAGAAATAAATATCTTCCATCATTGCAGTCATCATAATCCAGATAGAAATAAGGGATAAGTAGAGCTCAAGCAGGGAAAAGGAACTTTAATTTAGATGTAAATGAAAACTTTTACACTAATCATTTACTTATAATGTATACTTATAGATAATAATATTAATGTTCACGCAGTGCAATATACACAATAAACGTTTCCTGATTTAATTATCTAAGGCAATACACGTATCAAATATACTTTATAGTTTATTTCAATAACTGATACAATACGAAGGAGTTAAAAATATCATAGAAGCATTCTCGAGTTTCAAAAAACTTCCATTAATTTTCTGTTAGCCAATACAAATTTTAGTTGGTTCTATAAAGCTCAATTTAATAAATATACTATTTATACAAAACGTATAACGTAGGGTAGGTTTTTCCTCCAAATAAACTACTACGTAAATTGTATATCTACCAAAATGTGTTGCGAAACATTTACACTTTATTCCTCCCCCAAAAATTCTATTTAAATAATTTAAAATTGTAAGGTACTTTCAAACCTCATACTCACTTCTGGTAAATGCATAACTGGTTGGTTTATGTGATTTAAATACATAATATTTAAACATCTTGACGTTAATTGTTTTTTTACCACATCATTTAAGAGTCAGAATCAGTGCTCATTCCACAAGTAATTGAAACTCAAGACAGTACTGGAGGGAGAAGATTAGGTTGGTTTAATAAAGAAGATATTGTTCAATAGCCATCAGAGTTGATCAAGTCTCACAACAAAGAAAACCATTTTCAACTGATCTAAACAAGATTTATTGACAACCGTTCACGCCCGATATCGGTGACATGTACATCTACCGGTGATTGATTACGCCTTAAACCAGTGTCTCTGGAATAATACCACTTTATTTTTCATGTTCTCATTAATAATGTATGCTCTGTGTTAAAGTAATTCTTATAAACATGGCCATATATATGTGCCATAAAAATTATGCTTCACAATAATATACAGGGTGTCAATTAAGTCTGGAACCTCTTTTTTAATTTTTAAACCACAATTTAAAAAAAATACCAAAGTTCACACGTGCTTACTGGTGATAGTAACGCACATATCCGCCCAATTACCGACCAGATAATCCCTTTGGGGGACGGTCCACAAGGAGTCAGACAAAATTCTTAAATAGCAGCATAGGTCAAATTTGGTATCAAATTAAAGGTCTTACTTAGTAGCGTACAATGCCGCAAACCGGACTTAAAAAGGTGGATTCATTCAGTAGATATAGCTATTTGAATTTTAAAACAATTGAACAATATAAATTATTAAGTATTACAAGTTAGTAAACACCAATTTTTAAGTACCTGTGATCAAAGTAAGTGTTCAAAATGTTCCCCTCCCATCATCTGACAGTAGATTACCCCACAGAATTTCAAATGGTCATAATGCGTGATATTGTACAGCTGTAATAACAGCACATTTATATGTCGGGTGATAAGATTATTACATTTTAAAGCCCTACTACGTATTCCGTCTCGACGTCTTTGATCTTCCAATCGGTATTCTCGTTGCTCGTCATTTTAAGTTGTTACACGTTGTTCCGCACGCTGCCGAAAATTTTTCAGACGTCGCTCTCGTAGCTCGTCATTTTCAGTAGCTACACGCTGTGACGCTTGTATAATGTTAGTTTAGGTTTGCAAGCAATTGACTTTAGCAGTAGGTGAGGAACGAACTATATTAAATAAATAAATAGATTTAATGTTTAAAAGGATAAAAATTATTCATCAACTTATATTACAACAAAAGTTTCTTTCGGTTTGAATTAAAACAAAACATTTAACTTTTACCCTTTTGCATTTCTGATGAAACATCAGCTTTGAGGGTTGCCTTACTCCTCTTGTAATACGTTAGATGTAATTCACTATAAAATATAAACAAAGAAATATATTTTGACTTAGCAGTAGTTTTTCATTGCTTTAAAATACAGATAATACTACGCTTTCTAAAAACTAAACCTAGCTAGATCGATTTATTGCCCCCTGTTTGGTAATGAAAACATAAATGAGATATGTGTATAATGTTTCAGCGATGGAAAGATATGCTTAAGATAATAATTAGAACTGTAATTGAATAGGTATTACAATCCACTCTACTGTATTTACTGTAACTTTTTGTAGTTAAACTGTTGTTATTTATAACAATACCAAGATAGATTAATGTAATGAACTGAAAATGTTTTGTTACTATTTGTATCACAATATAAATTAGTTATTTTTGTATTTAAAGCATCTTAAGCTAACTTGTTGCCTCGCTAATCCCTATAATAGAAGTATAGCCTATTGTGTGTATAAAATGGATGCACCGTTGTTTAGATAAATGGTTGTTGTCGATGGAAGCACAAACGGTCATAAAATTAAAATATTAAATATAAAAATAACATTCCTCTCAAATTTTATATTAAAATATATATAAATAGATATGAAATGAAATGAAATGAAATGAAAAATGTCTTTATTAGAGGCGAAGTTAGGACTATAAAGTCCTCTCTACCACTTAACCTCGTAAAAAATTAAACTAACATACATATATATGTATAACTAAAAATAAATCTATTTATTTACCTTATACATTAAAAGAATCTTAGCTTTAAAATAATAAAAAACAATAGATATAATAATAAGATATAATATATAATAGATATGTGAATTTATATAGGTATAAAGTAACTATGATAATTGTATTAGTATGTGTTCTAAAACTCCGTTTTGTTACAGGTGAATAGATCAAGCTAGCCTACACAGGGTTCATGGAGCCAAAGTTTGTAGGTTACACATGTAACCGCACTTGGGGTTTTTATATATTTAGATATAATACCGGTTTAGCCTACGATAATGTAAGTTTATATTTATAGCAAAAAACACGTATATTCCTAGTAAAACCTAAAAAATGGTTGAATAAATTCACGTATATAAAATTTTGTAAAAACGCTTTCATGCTTTCCTTTTAAAGAACATATCATGTTCTCGTCAGGCTTTACATGGTACGTACTGGGAAGAATGTTCATCAACGTCATGTCGTAACTTAAACTACTTTATCTGTTTCTGGACATCACCTTTCATATCCTTTACAGTACATAATTTCTTCTAAGTCATGCAGTACTACTTGACTCGAGTTTAAATTCCTTGTAAACATAAGTAACTATCCATTAATGCCACAGTTATATTTCTCCAATTTCCTTACACCTTTTTTCCTCATAACTTGATTTGATCTGCAATCATCATTGAAGCTTTTTGTTTTTCATTATTTATTTTTGTTCAAAGGTCGTACTTTCAAGTGCTTTTATTGCAATATACATAATTTTAAAGTACATTATGGGCTATTTCGTAATCGAAAACGTTATATTGATTTACATAAAGAAGCTGTGTGATGTAAAATAATCAAGAACATGACACGTATTCAAAACCGTAACAGTGCCGAGTCAGGACGAATGTAAAATTATTCACAACCGTTGTTTAATATTTACATCGGGGCTGGTTTGAGGGCAACCCTTTGTTGTTTGTTCAGAGTCCCTAGCCGCTGCCAGCCGACCGCGCTGCTCCCCACTAAAAACACTATATTGTCTCCCCTCTCCCAACACGTCTCGTTTGGAACGAGTTTCAAGGAAACATACTGTATCACTTGAAGGCTTAAACGAGATGAAGTGTCACTTTTACATTCAAACGCGGTATTTAGAAAGTCCCGCAGCGTGTGTTTATAGCAATGCATTTAACATTTTATTTTTGCCAGATTTGATATATTCTGAGAGTAATATTACGGCTTTACTTTTTCTCGAGATTTAACTCAATTTACTATACCACTAAAAGTAAAAATGTGTTTATAAAATCATTGCTACTTTAGCTACATTTTAAACCATTACGATGTAGTCCATATCAAGTTTAAAGAAGACACATGTCATCATTCTTATGGAAGATCCAACTATTATTTTAATTAAAACCATAATTTTAAGTATAATTAGTAAACAGTATTCAAATTGTGAGATCTTGTTTTGTCAGATATCTAGACCTTACTCATCAAGTAACCGAACCGTATTAATTCAGTAGTAGGCTTATCTTCATTTGTGTAGAAAAATATTATGACATCCGTGGTCACACTATTAATCTCTTGTTTAAAAAACTAATGATATTAAAAAATTAAATACTTGCTTAAATTAACTTAATTGGTTATGATGTAAAAAATGCATATCGAAACAATTTCAGAATACAAAAGCTTTGAAAATAAAACATTAGTTATATTTGTAAAAAACTCTTCATACTGTTTAATTTATGTAGAGAAAAAATGTATTTATAAGGACACAATGGGTACTTCTTTAAATCGGGTCATATCTCTGGGTTTATAAAATAAATTTAGATAGAAAGATCTAAGAGGACTTGAAACTTAGTACATAAGTTCCTCATGTTTGAAGGAATAACGCTTTGATGAGGTATAATATGAGGTAAGAGAGCAGCAAACTAACAAGTAAAGTTTTCATTGGTTTTATAGTTAACAGTTATTATAACTGTGCAATAATTATATATTAGAAAAATACAGGATAACAATTGGTAAACAAACAGAGTAATCTGAAAAATAATGATATAACTTTTTTACTTTTACAAATGTATATTGTAAGATTGCATGGTTTCATATTTAAGATGTAATATGTTTAGTTACCCTGCAATGACATTATGTTGTGTTGGTTCCAACACTTAAAAGATTGAATGATATAAAAATTATACAAACATTATATATATATATATATATATTATATAATTAAATGTATATATATATAAAGTATATATATATATATATAATATAATATAATTAAATGTATATATATAAAGTATATATATATATATAATATAATATAATTAAATGTATATATATATATATATATATATATATATATATATATTTATTTATTTATATTTATAAAATCTTATATACTCAATCTTTCTGCCACTACACTCATAAGACTTGTAACCATAAATATTACAGAAACATATTTGATATATACTCTTACATATTCAGTCTTTCTTTAGAAGCTATTAACTCACAACTAAGGGACTCGCAAATTAAATTTAAGTAAAATATTTATTTAGTTTTTAACGTAAACTTAAACATTGTAGCGTATTTAGTAAGCTTGAGAAGGAAGCGATACTTCTTTCATATCATTGCATACAAGCAGGTGTGGAGGTGACAAGATGTTTCTCTGATACTTGTAGTGGCGGCTATTTGATCTCTAAATGGCTTATTATTATCGGAATAAACAGCTTCTTTAAATTAAAGTACACGTTTAATTTGAGTTTAAAATAAGCCTAAACGTATTTCTACCGAATATAAAACTTTAAAATTAGTTATTATAGTTTGTACCTATTTTTTAGGGGTTATTAAAATATATTATATTGAAAACATGTTTGCAGGTTCTTGCAGTAATTTTACATATAAAACTGACATAGATGAGAGATTGTTGTTATTGATATTCATAAAACGTTGTGACGTTTCAAATTATTATGCGTGTGGTGTGATGTAAATGGTTAGCAGTTTTAATGTGATTGTTCTTGAACATTTATTCTTAAAAGAACACAAATTAGGTTAACTAAAACTTTTAGCAGATACAAACTTTTTTGTAAAAAATTTATTTCTGAACTAAATTTCCCTCATACTTATCCGTATTTATCTAAAGTAAAATTATTAAATGTCAACCTATGCTCAAAAAAGAATTATGATTACAGTTGAAATTTCTTACAATCATGGTTGAAAGTGCAATTTAATTCACCTTTGAGGCTATTTAAACTCTTTGATTATGCGACTTAGTTTAGTGTAAGGTGAGAGTTATGAACTTTATTTCTTGGAGGCATTTAGGAAAGTTTATAATTTGTTTATAATAAAGTTTCAACATCCAATGTGGTATAGTTATATCCTATATATTTGTAAAAAATGTTTAACATTTCAAACAAAAATATTAAAGTCATACTATTGTAAATGCTAATGCTGTCATGCATTTTAAACATACTTACAGTATACACCTTATATACTATAACTTAAAATCCTAGTTAAAACACTAATTTTATCTGATTGTTAAACACATGGTTAGCCTTTAGTAATAGCATAAATGCAAGACGATAAATCAACGTCTCATACTTGTAACAAATTAAAAATATTTAAAGTTTCCTATAAAATCTCAACACGCATAAATGTAATGTGACAATTTGTTTACATTGACTTTCCCAACAGCCAACCACTTCTAATTAGCTAAACTTTAGTGAATACTACTACTCAAAAAGCTAGAAAAATTAATTTTTGATCCGTCTATCCGTCCAGACGATATATCAAGAACAATATGATCTATCCTTGAAGTTTAGCATAAAATTCCATAATCAGCATCCGGATTGATAATTTTAATTATTATTTTTCTATTTAGTGGAATACAACGCAAATACTTTTAAGGTTACCTAGTGTTTATTGATGAAAATTAATTACTAGAATGAAATGATCCATGGAGATAAATATAAAAAAAAAACGATTTTAATTTTAAGGAACATAATAATTGTTATTTGTATTTTTCCTAGCGCTTGGTATTATAGTAATATGATCTGTCAAGCCGTGTCGAATAAGGATCCTCCAACAAAGACTGTTCAATACAAACCACTTGCGGCGACAATACCACGACACAAAGGACTGCGGAAGACCCAATTAGGGATTCTGTCAATGATTGCTGCTACTAAAGCCAAGTCAGGACAGACTGTAAAATAAGAGTTTCAATGATTTGAATACACACCAAAAGAGAGTTAAGGGCTATCACTTGTATTGGGAAAGCAGTTCTAGTTACTTAACTATTTCAACTAAAAGTAGATTATGTTTACGTGTGTCAAAAGCTAAACAATACATAATTTAATAAGGTACAAAACAACAATTGCATTATCAGTTTCACTTATTTTATACATTTCCTGACAATAAAAATGTAATAGGTTATTAAGTCCAATTACATTCGTTTAAATCATTCCTTATTTTATAACAAATTAAAACTAAGAGAACAAATTATGAGATTTTATATTCTGGTAATAATTAGATTAAGAACAAATCGCAGGATAACTTAAAATCGAATTAAACAAATTAATTGAAATCTTTCATGCACCTTCATTTAAACATTAATGATGCATGGAATTCGGCTGAGTGTCATCAAAGCATACATATCAGGTGAATTTTAATTTTTTTTAAGGTCTATTAATGTCGTGGTCCTTCATGAAATTTTTCTGGGTAATATATCAATGAATAAAAAATAACACAGAATAGGAATCGCAAATCTAGTTTCCCGTATTTATATCGGAATTTAAATTGAATCATCTAGGTATAAGTCTATAATTATTTTGAATATTAACTAAACAATTTGACGAGTTTGCTACTGAGCGAATGATAATTGCAACCTGGACCAAATAACCAGACGAAGTAATGCTCCAAGCTGGCGCGGAAATTGGTTTTCCCTCCAATTTCCGTCCAGTTACATCAGTTTATAAAGTATTCGGATATATCTCCAATTGCTTGGAAGCTATTTTATCGCTTAAGTAATGTCGTATAACATATCTAAAGAAAATGTCAATAGTTCCTGTTAAAACACACCATTTACATAGTTCAATATCGGAGAAAGATGTGATTTTATTATTTGTTTTTTGTTTAAATATATAAACCAAAAATATGATATTGCATACATGTAAAGTCTGGATCTATATATTTATGGAATAAAATTAAAAATATCTATCTTGATAGGAACATAAATAAATAAAATATAATCATAAATACATATTAATATATAAATAATTATTTACTTTACATAAACACATTAAACAAAAATATAAAATGTATCGTAAAACCAGCGCTATACTGGGTTAATTTGATTACTTGGGTCAGACGAAAATAGAAAATCTTTGTTTTATCTGTAAAAACACGTTTTCGAAAATACCTACTTAGGTAAATAGTTTTTAACATATGTTTTACTTGCTTAAAAAGCAGGATGATTACACGTAAGGGAGGATTGAGTCATTTTTAGAAATTAAAACTAGTTAATTTATGCCATGCTAAATTACATTTAAAGCTATCTGGAGTCTCGCTCATTTAACATTGTTTTACTATCATTCACCGTATATACAAGGTGTGATATTCTTTTCAGCGTGCAAGTCAAAAATATATCTTGCATTTTCATTAACCTATTTTAATGGATTTTCCTGCATACTAACAACACGACACTAAAAAATATCTGTTTGGTTTTAAGGAGTTTAATTATTAAATTAAAAAGTGTAAAAACAGCTTTATATGATAGGCGCTAACATCTAATAGAAACTGTTTATAAATGTAACCTATTATTAATGAAATGGTAACACATCAAGCAATACACGGGTATGATATTAGAGCACTTATCTAATCGTTTTCTATATATACTTTAAAAAATATAACTGTATATTTATGACAAGGTACGAATGGAAATTTTATTTTCTATCTTTAAAGTCATACATTGAGTTTGTTAGTTTCATTTAAAAGCTGAGTGGTATGCGACAATATCATTTGAGAAGTGAACAAAACAGCTATTTGTTGTATATTTATGTCTGGATATTGGAAAACAATTTGATACATTTAAGCAGCAGAGATTGTTGCTCAGTTCCAGTTCAGCAAATCATACAAAGAGGTATATATTTCTTATTAGCAGAAATAATCATTCGGTTACAGTACAGCTAATATTAGATAGGTCAGATATGAAATTCTTACGATAACACATGCCTTACCTAGTAAAGGTAATCTTGAAAACAGTGTGATAAATAGCGGTGGCAGAGAATGCCGTATATTATCATTTTAGCCAATTATGCTAAGACCAGTGCATATTAAAATTTACACTTAGAGGCTTTAGTTTTTTAGAATACGTTTAGATATATGTTGAAATAATTCAGGGTGGTTATATGCCAAATCTATAAACTGAGGATACACATCAACCATTGGATCTATTGTCTGATCTAACGGCCGTCTCTCATTTGTGGAGTCATCACGTGGTAACTTGTCTCTCTAGCCGTCAACAGCAGTGCCGTTGTTGATCTTGATGCCCTATTTCTCATACCTCTTGAAGTAGAAGTGTCGCCCAAGGTCCCGATACACTTTGGCAACGTGGTTTCCGAAGTAATCCGCGCTGAAGCCTCTTTCTGTGCAATGAACAGATGAATACTCACTAACTTTGTTTCCTACCCTAGATCCCAGCAACAACAGAAAGGTGTACAAACAATCTGTATCCCCATGGATCCCACTGCAGCCCTAGAAGATTTGGTCGAGTTATAAGGTTCTTTCGGATGAAGCTAGGCATGAGTCTATATCAGTATCGGTGAGTTGGCATATATCATTAATAAATGCAATTTTGATATAGTGCACTACCTAATGTAAATTCCGTCTCTGAAAATAACTTTTTCATTTTATTGCAATCTCTCACTACAAAAATGTTAGTCTCCGGGTTTTCTGTCCCATTTTATCTCTCTAAACTGTAACGTCCGTTATGTAAATATTACAGTCAAAATTACAATCCCTAATGTAGTTATTGATAAAACATATTTTACGTATATCAGCAGCTCATAAGGCTGTTCAGGTAAAGTTTAGCTAATCTTACTAAGTTTAGTTTTGTAACACCTACAGTAATACATACGATACCGATTATTGTTAAACATGTAAATTAGTACTATTATCCTTTATAGGAAACACAAATATGCAATAGTGTATATATATATATATATATATATATATATATATATATATATATATATACATATCCTGTATTTTATACTTTCTATAAAAAAATTAATTTAATATTAAAATACTGTAAAGTCGTAAATGGAATAATTATTTAAATTTTATCTAAGCCCATCACTCGTGGAGCTAGAAAATTTAAGATTCTGTATGTCTGTCGATAGGCGAACGGACGTATAGACTTAAAATTTTTCACGGAGCTCGATTTATTTGTAGGCAAGATTGAGGTCGATGCAGGTGCATGTAACTCCATGGAATTATACCGACCCTTAAAATTATTTATTTATTATAATTAATTATCAATTATTTCCGTGGTTTCCATATTACATTTTCAACAACTTGCTGTTGTTAAAATTTTTAATATGGTATATAAAAATACGTAGACTATTTATACTGTAGGAATAATTAATAGAGACAATAATTGTAGAAATGTGGTCACGATATTATATTTTAGCCCATTCTTTTGTTTTATTAACCTCGCTTCTCACTTCAACATTTATTATTTAAACACAGCTATGAAACATAACTGTATGAAGGAATATTTGAGTATGATATATGTTGAAATATCTCGATGTAGATCTTGTACATTTTTTAATTCACCATGAAAATTCGTTACTACGTAGAAAGAAAGAATTTTCTTAAGGTGAATGTCTAACTTAACTGATTGTCAACAAAATCCTATAAATTAGTAACCTGACGCAATTTCTTCTCTTGGGTATGTACAATTTATTTTCTGAATGATATTTGCCTGCTAAAAAACAAGACAGCAGGTTATCTCGAGGAAGTAATGAAGTATATATGTTAACTTTTGTATGAAACGTGAGCAAATGCATTTCTGGAAGACATTGCATTATTTGTATATTAATTTAAAAAAAATTAAGGTTAGAAACCTATTTTGAATAAAGGAATATCAAGATCATAATGATTCGGAATGTTCAGTCTATGGTGAATACGAAGTTAAAGACAGGATTTAAGCGATGAAATTGCAAAGAATTCTCAATATGTTCGCACAAAAAAGATATGGGCCACATTAAAGACAATAATCCACATAAATATAATTTTGTTTATGGAATGTTTGAAGTTTACGTGTTCAAATCATAAAAAAGTAAACGTGTTTAAGTTTTACAAAAATCCACGTGCCTACAAACACACCAACTTCCATACTCGGCATACATCAATAGTTTTAACACAACCTTTGTATCCTTTGCTACTTTCCTTCGTGACCTACTGACACATTTTCTTCAATTCTATGTTTGTAGAATTTTATCCTTTGGAACGCATGAACTTAATAGAGTACTCATTACTACTTCCAATGCTGAAAAAGGATTTTTAAATCTATTTGAAAATTCAATTGGTTTTTCTAAACGAAGAGAATTTCCTTACAGGCCAGGAAATTGGTTTTCCCGATAATGTCCGTCCAGTTACGTCAGTTATACAGTTATGCGGTTTCTCTCCGATTGCTTTGAAGTCAGATATGATCGCCTTATTAGTGAAAATAGAACAGTTCTACAAACTTCAATTAGAACTACATTTCAATCATAGAAGCTTAAGGGATAAAACTATATAATGTATGACAACTGATAGATGCTAGTAATATGTTTAATATTATAATAATTAATATAATGTATGAGTAACTTCCTTAACCTACCAATAAAAACACTATTTCTAATTTAAATTACGTGTTAAAAACCCTTTTCCTTCACTTCTAAATTAAATAGACTTTATTGCAACTATTATGAAATTTACAATAAATGTAATTATGTGTGGCAAGATTAGTTATAAGTATATATGTATATATATATATATATATATATATATATATATATATATATATATATATATATATATATATATATATATATATATATATAAAACCTTGCCCCTTGCCAGAGCAATAATCTTTACAACATACAAATAGTTGAGAAATATATCTAAGATTCATAGCATGCATGTACCTGTAGACTGCATCAAATAAAGTAGAAAACATAAAAAATATTGTTTTAATTTTAAATCATTAAAACTAACGATCTAATATTCTTCTTTTAAGGTCGAACTGTTTTAAAATAAAAAATTTCGTGACGTTTAAATAGTTCCAATATGGTAATATTTAGTATTATTAATGCATATAGAATACAACCATATATTTTAAAATTTTCTAGCCTGAAAAGAGCACAAGAACTTTCAATTTGGGAGTTCCATTAGCGTTTAAAACAATAAGCTAAACAAATTTATTTATAAAATGTATGCATATTTGTGATAATTGATATTTAATCATCCTAAATTTTAGGAAATTACAATATCCCGTGTAGCTTCACTGGTTTTTTATGCAGGTAAACATAAATATATGAGTGGACAAAATTATTATTTCATTGAATGTACAAAAATATCAAAGTTCGCATAAGGTTTTGCAAACTAAAAATATATTCACTATTGTTTTAATATTATTAGAATTAAATAATACTCGGGTAATTAAAATACAACGTCGCAATCCTTTTCCTCGCGGGGATAAACATTTTAATTTCTGTGTCCGCGAATTATACACACACACACACACACACACACACACACACACACACACACACACACACACACACACACACACACACACACATATATATATATATATATATATATATATATATATAGATTATCTATTTTTCAGTCTTCTCGATATCTCGAAAATAAATTGACCTATACATTTCATATTGGGCTTTATGACTCATTTCTGTATGAGGAAAACTGAATTCAATGATTCAAGTAACACTATGGAAATTTACTGAGCATTAGCAAATATGTTTGATGGCCCTTTTATTAAAAATAATAAAAAAGAGAAAAATTTATGTTTAAAATTAAAATGATTATGAAAATTAAAATGGAAATGAAATGAAAATTAAAATGTGTTATATGTACACTAACTTTCATAAAAACATACGCAATTTTCTTTCGAGACTTGAGGTTGAGATTTTTATATATAAACACTGAAATGAAACTTAATTTGTTTAACATAATTGTTAATGTATCATGTAGCAGTACATTTTTGGAAATATGTTGTGTGTATATCTGAAATAGTGAGTGAAACTTAATTTCTAAAAAGACAAGAATTAATTGTATGATGGTGCACGACCAACTGTGGAAACCTGCAGAGCGTCGTTGATACCTCTCATTCAGCAGACTGACGTAATTTCCCTTATGCTTGTTTGGAAACGAAAACAATAAGTGCTCATTTCATTGCTTGTCGTTTAATCGGTCCATGATGAAATTAATTATTGACATGAAATTTTGAAATAAACCTAATCGAAGTCTGATATACGATATGAAATATAATTTTACATAGATAGTTTTATGTATAAGCATACCCTTATTTTCACCTTAAGAAAAATTGTAATGTATGTAACAACGAATGTAACTGGTGTTCTCTAAGTTTGAGGAAATGTGTAAATTTAAACAAACAACCTGTTAAACATAAATTTCATTGGATAAATACTATTTACAGAAAACTTATAGTTGTTTATTTTAACAATCAATAATGTATTATGAAGAGCATAAGATTTACGTATATGTTGTTTCGATTGCTCGATATTGGAAAACAGTTTAGGTGATGATATAATAGTAGTTTAAATTGCTGAAGAGGTTTACCTTAGAGTCAGCGACCCTTCCCCCCTACCGTAAAAAACTGTATCTTTTGTTTAAACAGTTCGCGTAGAAAACTTACTTCTATATCGTGTGTAATCAAGATTTTTATGTTAGGAGTTTAACAATATAATTTTAATAGATGTAGTTTTATGTATAAAATGTTTTCAACTCGACTCATTGACTCCATATTTATAATTACTAATCAAGAAGGTTTATATCTATTTTTACTATGAAAGACTGATTATTATGATAGATATGTAATAATAACTTCTCTTCTAAGGCATCAAAATTTAAAGAATGTTCTCATTCTCTCAGCTATTACTCAGAAATTAGTCTCTATATAATAATTAAATTTATTTATTTTATCATTGTACCACTAAACATTCATCAAGTAATTGAAAATCTCACATCATTAAGTATTACACACAATATTGAATGAAAGACAACCTTTCCATTTGTTTACAACAGTCTGTATATATTTAAGTGTTTATATAATTTAGTGTCAACTTAAATTTCAAAAAGTGCAGCCGGTAGATTACAAAATAAACCTTTAAATCTACGGCAAAATTCTATGATTATTTATTACAAAGTAACCACCTAATAATTACCTACAGAAAAAATGTAGCAACCCTAATAATATTGTGGTCTCCATATGTGTTCGGAAATACTAAATAATTATGGGTACGTCACTTAAAAGTGTTATGAAAAAAATAAAGAAAAATATCAACAATCTACAAGTAGATAAGAGTTGATTAACCTTTACATTTCCAAATTACAACGTTTAGTTTCTCCAATGGTTGCAAAAAGTATGTGATAAACTGGACTTAATATCCATATTACAACATTATATTCATAGAAATCATGTAAAAATGTTTGATAAAAATTGTTACCTACACAAAGTTTTAATAAATTGTTTTATCGGGCAGAGAGCCACTTGAGATCGCAATGAACGCATCTAATTTGCATAAAGTTTGAATCTAAATGCTTCCGTTTTAATAAACAGGATTTTTTGGACGTTTCCAGAATCAAAAATAAATCTTCAGGATTACAATTGTTTGACCCACGATACTCTTTGATTTTGACAAACCCCAGCCAGTCTCTTGATGATTACGGCTTTACTAGCTTCGGGTTTATAAGGATATTCTAGACATAAAATCCCAGTCTATAGAGTCTAAGAATTATGGTAAAAAGCCTGTGTATTACTATTAGCAGCTAAAATAATATGACATAAACCAAAAAGGGTCATGTTATCCAGTCTAGGATAGTCGTTAGCGTAATAGTGTATTAAGAGAAGTTAAAAACGTACTACAAAATAATAGAAAGTGATATTGCCTAGAGGAAAGGTAAAAGAAATATTATGGGGTATTTCTGTAGTTCGATATCGGATAACACTTAATTTTACGGCACAAAACTGAAATGGTAGTAGACCCTGAGATTTATCTGTAAGTCACTGGCCCGAACTATTTTTTGCTATATCGTTGTTGAATATTGATACATAGTCTAACGGGTACTTTTGTATTATTTGGATTGCTGTTGAATTGATTGAAGATAATAATTTTTTAATAAAAGTATTGCCTTTAATGCTAAACATGATTCAATAGTTTTTTATCTATAATAAATAAATAATTTATTATACGGGTTACCACAGGAATATCTAATTATTATTTCAAATAAGTATGTACATAAAAATATGGTTTTCGTACATAATTGCTTTGAGTTTGTGGGTTACATTCAAGATATTAAGGAATTTGACAATGAAAAATTAAAATGTGATATTATATGAAACGATAACAATGTGTTAATGTGCTGCAATGTGGAAATTGGTTGCCTTGTGATGCTTGGCGGAGATCAGCCTGAAAGGGAACTGACAACAATGGATTGTTTGAGAGCTCATTGTCAGCGGTGATGCTGCGTTATGTCAGTGAGCAGAAGCTATGATCGACAGTGTTAAAAAGCAGTGCTGGTCTCAATATCGTCGTAGCATTAAATTTTTTGAATAAATTTTCAATAGATGTATAATGGTATTAATTAGTAGACATGACTGACATACCTGTTATCTGGGTGGACGCCAGGGTGGAATTCCCCATGCTATGTAAATTCTACAAATAGTTTTACGCTTTTTACACATATTTTAATAGACTGAGCATCATCATATAAACAAACCGTTTAACATATTTAATTAAATTTAAAAATACAAGAAATGGTTCTCGTATGATCCTACAATGTCCAAATATAGATTTAGATGAATACTCAAAACGCCTTTTTTAAACTTATTATTGATCTCAACTTTATTATTTTAAGACTAAATATATAGCTAAACGGTTTGCATGGCCGTAGTTTAGCCTTTGTAGCGCAATGGTGAGTCTGCATACAATCAAAGATAGTATTATAAATTATAATTAAGAGAACGATATTGATATTAATAAAATAGAGAATTAATTACACATAGCCTTGTGAGCAAAAGTATATTGTATATTGTGTCAACAGTTATTTCATTGTCAACAGTGTGCAGCTTAACCATTTAGAAAAATGTTTGACGTGTCTTCCTATGTTCCTAATTCGGAACCATTACATACAAATGAAAGGTCAAGACGTTTAACACTGTTCCATTAAAATAGTAACTACAGACTGAAACTGTTTATATTATGCTCCCGATTTACCGATCTGATTTATGTCTAAGGTGCATTCATTATTTTACAGGCATCGAAATATGGTTTAAACTACACGTTTGTTGTTGTTTATTTTACGCTTGCATACATGTGTCGTATGGACATACAATTTAAAAATAGCACAAATTAATAAATGTGTAGCATAACATAGGTGTAATAAACCACTATGTAGTTTTAACATTTTACGTAATTCTCTTTGTTTAAATTCATACTATATCAAAGACAATAACATTAGGAACGAAATTTATATGACTGTCTGTCACGGTTTAAATAGCTACTTGCATTAACATCACGTGACTTTCAATCTGCAGTCTCCACCACGTTGTCGCTTTAGAGCAACCGCTGATGTTACTGACAGCTTCTACCTTGATTGCAATGTTTAAATAAGCCATTTTATTGATTAATTGTCATTTGTAGCCATTATACGTTACATATTGTTGAATATATCATTAAAATGAGTATTATCAGTTTGATATGATATACAAAACTTTGCAGTCAAACTATAAAGTCACTATTACCTTGTACTTTAAATAATAAAGAAGAAACTGATCTACTCTACGCGCTCTCTACTCGAGCTCCTCTGCTACTCAAATCATTTATATAATAATTTTCTTAAAACAGCACGTGTTAAAGCACAGTCACTGTATTGGTTATATTTAAGAATTTCTCTCCATTTTTTATTATCTTTTTCTTGACGTTAACCTCATTTCTGAGACTTAGCTAAAGCCTTCTACAAGCGTCAATTCCGTTAAATTAGCTGAATAAAACATTTTAAACAACGAACGCCTTCTCTAGCGTGGCGGATTAGTCGCTGCTTAGATCAGATCTCACATTATTACTTATAATACATTATTAGCCCTCACTTCTAAGGAGGGACGTCCATATGCCTCTCTATGTTAGTGTAAATGGTGGTGGTAATGTTCTTGCAGATGTTTGTTTTAAACCCCCAATTATCGACAAACTTGCAGAATTTGATCTTACACTTGTCACTCTAACAGCTTGTTATGTCATCACGGGAGACCAGAAATCTAACTTAATTAGACCGCTTGCTTCCACTTCAAGCTACTCACCGTATTGCCACAACCGAAGCTTGGCTGGATATAATACCGTTTTCCGAACAATTCAGTGTGGTGCACCATGGACAATCCTACCCCTGGAGTTTAAAAGAGTCATATAATATTTTTAGCATTTAAACTCCAAACCTTAAAATTAATGCTAAAACTCATTAGGTACCGGAAATGCAGGGCCTTAAATCAATTTGCTCTTCTCACTTATGCTTCTGCTTTGGCATAGAATGAGATTGCCGCCAATAACGTGAACAGCGTTATTAACTTTAACTCTTTTCTTATACAAAAAAATCAGAAAAACAAAAAGTGAAAGTGAAGTGAGGTTTTTTCCTCGTCACAAAAGAATCTGTAAAGGCCCCGCCCCTTGGATATATGATTTCATCAGATATTTATAGAAAAATATAGACTTAGCCATCCGTAAAATCAAGAGGTCAAGCCAAAGCAAATTGTACTTTATAAAAACTACTATGGAAAATGAGAAATTCCAACGTTTTCTTTCACAATATATCACAGTCTCATCGGTAGTCTTTCAAATCGCTTTAAAAATAGGTTAAGGCACAAGACATTGGAAATTTAAATGTCTATACTACTGTTTCCTTTGACTTCAATATATCCAAGACTGTTAAAAAATTACCAATAAATGAATCTGCAGCCGAGGGCTGCTCCTTAAATGCGGCTGGCTATCGGTTCCAGTTTGCACCTTTGATTGATGTTGCACCTGTGTTTACCGCGTTTACGAGAATGACTAGCAAACACAGTCGGGGATGATTATGTACCCCTACGCTGTCTGAAGGATGCCTTACCAATTAAACTGCCTATTATATATGTTATTTTCAACTGAATTCACATGTTTTTCATGAGGTTTGCAAATACGCGCTAGTCCGCCTATAAAAATAATATTGAAAGAACCTCTGACTCTTTAATAAAGCAATTTTATTAATTAATTTCGTTCATTTTGTTCATTTAGTTCACTTCATAACTACAATATCACTGTCAGAACGAAATATTGTTATACTAAGAAACTCACCCAATTTGTTAAATTAGTCTAGACTCCTTTACCTGGAAGATTATTACGCAAAGCAGAATTTACTAGATTATTATATATCTATGCAGTCTTCTTCCAGTATGATTTATGACTATAATATTGGAGTACTAAGTGTTTTAGTATGTACATTTTTCTTTAGTTTTGCTGAGATTAATTTATAACATAAAGTTCATAATGCATCTGTAATGGGAAGGTTTGATTCATTGTGAGTGTCGAGTTTACCTCTAGTTAATTTTCGTCTTCTCATAATAATAACTTCTTATGCACTATAGATAAAATATCTGTAATACACGTATGCTTACAATATTTTATAACAAAATGGTCAGAGAGAACTTAAAACTATTTACAAAAACAAAAACCTAGTAGTTATCTGAAAGTAATGTACATTCAATACTCTACCATCATACGTTTACTACTCTAATCAGTACAACACGAATTAATTAATCCATGTATCCAAAATATTCGTCATGATTATGCACCTGATTGGGGTAAGGGGTAATTATTTTCTTTCACAATTCAGAAAAATTAAAATACTCTTTGCTAAACAAAAAGTAAAACGATAATTTATTACGCTCTAACCCTTCATATAATATCAATGTTCGTTATTTCCTCGGTTCGACTGCGTGTCATGGGAGTATACGAGTTAGGTATAGCTCTTGTTACACCAAATTACCTAATGAACCGGCAGAACAGTTTGCATTACCTACTTACTACTCTCAAAATCATGGACAAGCTAAAGGACCACTTTACATCCACATTTTCTACATCAGCCTTGGAAAGAATTATGTATAAACTCAGGCCCTTCGCTATTTATGCTAGAACACTTTTAAATGATTTTTTAAGACAGCTATACTAAATTCAAGTAAGACTTGACGAATGATTATAAATCTGCCTGGTTCTAACATATTAGTGAAAAATATTTTTATATCATATGTCCAGGAACGAAACATTTCTAACTCCATGTGTTTAAATATTGATATAAATGGTTGACAAATAGTCCAGATCTTTTTTGGAGGATATTTGTTGTAGTAGGTAGATGATCTTGAAAAGAACTTTGCAATCGTAAACGTAGGGCCAAAACATTCCTACGTCCGATGTAACTGGAAGGAACTGAAACAGAAAAACCCTTCTTCAAAGGCATTATGACTTAAACTGTATGAATTATCCTGCCCAATGGAAGATTAAGGCTCATCTCCAACTCTTACTCCCTTCTGAATATGGTACTTACATACACGTTTTTGTTTTCTAAGTTAACCAAAAAAAGAAACAAATCAATCCTAGAAATATTGAGGAAGGCTGTTAATCGTACATCAAATTTATTATCTATTTAACATTTAAAAAATAAAGCTGCGTAAAGTTTGATAAAAACTTGTAGGTAATTTATTGATTTACGTACAAATTATTACCATCATTGGTTGACCGTCTGCGAAGCCTATTATCAAAGATCTAGAAATATTTATTTATGCTCGTCGGACTTTTATACCCATACGATTATAAGAACGAACAAAACAATATATTTAAAATTAATTAGTAATATTCATTTCAATATATGCATCATCAAAAGTTAAGTAAACTTGTATTTTATTACGGAAAGTTAGGGCTAAGAAGCCCTCTCTAACAGTTAACCTGTTAACCAGCTGCTTAAGGTTGACTTCCGAACCAAATCCAACGGCCGGGCAGAGGGGCTACTTGCAAACATAGGTTAACTTAGCGGTCACCCTTACATAGAGCAGATACGCTTGGCTTTGCTTCATATGATTATCTTTTGATGACCATTGTACCCGCTACACTCCACCGTGAAGCGCAATGATGGTCCATGTAAAGGGATATGGCTGAGCATTCACGATTAATTTTACCTTGTATTATGGGTAACTAAGAATGAAACGTGAACATAGTAGAGAAAACATATTTTAAACAAAATTACTACTGTCAATTAACATTTAAGATGTGACATGTACATGTAGACTAATAAAATTAAATATTGAGTAAGCTTGCAAACTCAGTAAAGCCTGTTACGGTACAGGTAGTGTAGTGTGTTCGTACTTTGTAATTTAAGCAAACACTTCTAGTCAACTCCAAGGTAGTGATTTAACAATACGGTCTGAATTAATTTAGACCGTAAAAGTTGTGTGTTTGTGCACACATAACTTTGGAACTAACTTTGCGTCAGCATGAAATTTATAAATATTCAAAGGTGAGAGATCACCTATCTTGATTGAACATATTTAATCCAAACAAAAAAGTTATGATTTAGATAAATTTTCCTCTGATTATTTGCAGAAGTAACAACTGATTTATTCGGAGAATAGCGAGCCCAATACGTCATGTTATTACCTGCTTCCGGATTTAATAAACTGTAGAAATTCCTAAACACATTGATAGAATTAATTTCTAAAGATTTACCTTCACGTGCGTAACACAATCATAACATGACACAAAATTGGTTAGTAAAAATGTTCTTATTTTTGTCGTTAACGATAAAGAGCAAGACAGAATAAGAACATTATTTCCGGAGAACAAAGTAACACGGAGATTATTAGTTTGGGAATTTTTGTCCCGTCAATTTTGTCCTAATAAGAATATCAAGGCAACGATTACTCTATAACTCAAATTTTTTTTAATTACTGATGGAAATTATCCGTGTAAAATCGTTTTACGAAAGAGCAAGACTTTTATAGTGCCAAAAAAGTAATTGTATTAGGTATAATAACTTATTTTAAGGATTAATTATAACATAAGTTTTAAAGATTATGAATTAATTATTAACAACAAAACGGAATTTTAAATTTTTTTATAAATAGTGTGTACTATGTATAAACATGGTTTTCGCTCATAAGGGTTTTTAAGTCTTAAATACAATTTAAGCTAAATTAAAACGGTCACGATATTTATCAGTTTTATTCTAAGTTATTCAGTAAATATCTATTTATTACAAACCATCAGAAAATTTATTCCTAATTTTTAAATACTAGTTTGGCATATATTTCCTTGTATAATGAATTAATGATAATGAAAACACATCAAAAACATAATTACCTTTTATATAAATGCAATTCATATTAAACTACAAGTATACACTATTAATTTATAATTTGTTATATTATTTTTTTCGATATATTATAACAAGAACGAGGTAAATGTGTATGCATTTTTACATTTATGGACTTTAATTTTTTTGTGATTCTGTCAATTGTATACAAAAATATATAAATTTCATATTTCATTGTAAACCTATAGTGTATGTTTTCTGGAGGCCAGTAAATGAAAGCAGAAATTAAAACAGCATAGCTATATACCGCAATAAAAGGGTATCTTTGATTGGAAAGACTGTTATTTATCATACACGAATGATATTTAACAGTAAATTTTACTTTTATCATCAGCATATTGGTATTGTCCTCGTGGTGGTATTTTCTGAAAATATCACATATTCATTTACATATCATTAAGAAACTACTTTGAACAAAGAAAAAAAAATATAAACCTGATGTATAAACGCACATCAGGTTTTAAACCGTACTAATGCTCTACGAAATAATCGGACTCAACTATAAATGATATCAACTCGTTCTGTTAATGCACGGTCATGGATAACATTACCGCTAACCGCGTGCAGTTACCATCCTCTGTTGATTCCGAACTGTTACACCCGGATATTGTACTATTATAAATACACTTCTCATAAAAAAAAACATTTATATATTTTAAAACACGTGATTGTACTTTCAATTCAAAAGTCGATTTACTAGCATTTTAATAAGTAAACAATAATAAATAAATAAAAACTAATTTAAGTTTTTAAAAGTTAGATTTTACTTTCACATCAAACGTGTATATCAAGATATTATAGGAAAGGTGCTGCCATTTAAATAAGCTTATTTTATTCTTTTATTTCAATGTTATGTGGTTAATTTTCCTTCTTTAAATCGTTCAATACATAAAGAATAACTGTCATTTCCCTTCAATATTCTTGCTGTTACTAATATTATAAAATTATATTATGATGTATATGGATATATTTTTCACTGAGTCACTAGATATAATTTATAATTATTTTCTCTCGGCATAATAATATTTAAAAATAATTACCAAAGTTTTCTTGTGGATTTTATCGCTAAGCAATAATTAATAAGCTATAAACTTCATAACTTATTTAGATAAAATTTAATGACAGTTATTAATTAGATTTCAAACCTTCTTTGTGAATGGTAAGCTAATTAGTATAAAAAATATGCCTAAAATCAATATTTACATTATCGTATATCTGAAGGTCATACACCCGAAGTGTATAATTTTCCTTCTATTTTTTTATCCCAGAAAGTACTTGTTATTTTATTAAATCGTAAAATAATAATAAGAGTGTTTAAAACAATTATCATTTTACAATGTTCTTTAAATTAAACAGGATATTTTTTTAATATTTAGAACAATTTATAGTATTTTTATGGTAATTTATTATGTAATTATTTACATAATTATTATAAATACACCATAAAGTCTTGCGGTACACAGCCTAATCTTGAAGCATGAACATAAATTCATTATTTATTTATATAAATTAATAAACATTTTTTATACCTAAGTGGATATAGTGTTGAATAAAATATTGAACATATTATTGATATTGCGTTAAATAATGTAAAAGTAATTCAACATATAAAAGGCTTTAGATTTTAAGGTAAAACGTAAAATATAATTCTATGACATAGACTAATATCAATAATCTGTTTTTAAAACTGAAAGGTGTTTGTGACATACTTATTTTAAATTGTCTAAAATGTCTAAAACATTGAACGAAAATACTAGCTATGAACTTTATTAAAGTATCTTTAAATAGAGTATTAGATCAAACTTAAATTACCATCATGTATTATGAAACTGTAATATTTTAAATTAAAGTCTCAAGTGATGATACCTCTTTAAAAGTTGGTGTAATGAAAAACTCATATTGTATTTTCAGTAGATTTTGTTGAAATTTAAAATAATATAAATATAATAAATAATAATTGAATAAATATTTACATAAATAACGCACGTTAAAACTCACAAATTTCGTACTAGATTTACATGTCTAATCTATATATATAGACACACACTAAGTGTTAAGAAACATGCAATAATAAAAATTGTTCAATATTTAGACTTTAAAAAACTAAGCAGTTATAATAAAGAGGTTACTGATGTTTTGTTTCACTGCACGATGGCAAATGTCCGAATAAATCCTATTTTCGTCACAATTCTTCCAAAAATAAACTTCAAACACAGAATAGTTATGATAGCAGTTCTGAACTGGGCGTAACATATTACAATTGCATTTTGAAATTCACCTTTTTATAAGGGAGTTTCCATTATCTAGATGGAAGGTACGGAGGAAAATGTGTTTATATTCGGACAAGAAACATACAGTTCAATGAAAAATTTTTATGTAAAGGGGATAATTTTAATTTATGGTTTTTTTAACATGCTTATTAACAAAGTAAATAAAGCGGAGTACATTAATTAAACACACACACACACACACACACACACACACACACACACACACACACACACACACACACACACACACACACACACACACACACACACACACACACACACACACACACACACACACACACACACACACACACATACACATATACACATATAATCTTCAACTCAGTATGGTTTTAGCCTTCCTATCATAACTAACTTATGTGTATAAAATTCAGTTGATCCCCTCTCCTAGGAGATCGTGTCTAAAACATATAATTGGACGAAACTGTGCACCTGATGAGACGATCAAAATAATTCTTCAACTATAATACACTAATTTTTGTAATATTGGTGAGTCTAATGTCAAAATAATGTAAAAGTTCATTTTGAGCTTCTACGTCACCGACTTTCTTTGACAATATGATACGAACAAGACTCCAGATTTCAGGAATCGTCAGTCACAGGGTCATATTTCAAGAGCTGATTTAATATAAGGTTAAACTGTAACAAAACTATACAATCACGTAGACAAATTAATTGTCCTAATATATTGTTGGAGTCAGGGAAATAAATATATAAGATACAAAATTGTTTAAGATGTAGGACGGTTTTGAGAGTTATTATATCAGATTATATATATTTTTCTGCTGTTTTAATATACATATATACTGTTTATCATAGATTACTGATAACGATATAATTGAACAGCGACTAGGAACTTTAAAGTAGTATAAGTGTGCAATAGGTTACGCGCCACAACTCATGCGATCCACCAATTCTCTCTCTAGTTCTATACAACACTTCATTCTTGAATATAAAACATTACCAGTTACTCGAGGTTTCGCACGCATTTTCGTAGGTTTGCACATGTACGAGCATTTTTTGTTCCAAAGAATTATGTTTTTGACGCCAATTTAAAGTTTGCCTTCTTGTGACTTTCAAGAATTTACAAGGTTTAAATTGAGTCTGATACTCCTGGATATATTTCAATCGAATTGAGTTATCGATGTAAAATATTTACCATATCTATTAAAATGCTTTTTTGCACTTTTTGAAGCATAAAAATATTCCCCCCTTTCAAATCTGGAAAAGAGGGTAACTTTGAATGTAAAATTGTAACTCCTATTCTGTGACACGTTATTTGAAATGTAAATTCAAAATAAACGCAAAAGACTCATATCGTTGTATTTGAATTCTTGTGCTGTCTATTTGTCGATTCTTACATAATATACAACTAAAAGTTAGTTCCTCCAGTGGTCGCCCTTAACTTAGATGATTAAATGTAAATGAATCTTATAATAAAACACAATATGATATGGAATACATAAAAAAAAAAATTAAACTATTCAAATAATATTGTATAAAACAATATAATTGATCCGTCTCAGATCTTATTAACAACATGCAACATACTGTAATGACTGTAATTTTTATTCATTATAATTTTATTCATGTTAAATTACAATTGTATACCCCCTTTTATTACCTAAGTAAACATTCTTGGCTTATCACTCAATTGGCATTTGTTAAAATACCGATGTGAATAAATCATTTTCATAAAATTTAAAATCATTTAACCATATACTGAAATCATGCCTTAAACTTACTGTTTATCCTCAACAAGTTCCTCATATCTGGAAGCTTAACTCTTGAAATACAATGAAGAATGTCGTAGTTTCCATCAACCTTATAATAATATAGAATTTAGTAAATATTTGAAACATTTTTTTTCATAATTTTATCAGGGTACTTCATTAAAGAATTATTTTATAATACACCTCATGTTTATAATTTATTTTAAAACTTACTACATATGAAAATGTGAAAATGTTTAAACTGAACAAATATGTAATTGCATGCTTTTTCACCTCACGTTATAGAATAACTAATTACGTAGAATAGTTTTATATTTAGAACTAAGATTTTATTTTAGTGTTTATTATTCATGGAGTGACTGTTGTACAAGCGATTTGTTGCGTTATAATATGATATTACTTGATCAATAATCACAAGATTTTTAAACAGCTATAACAGATAATATCTGTTTCTCGTGTACTTTGCTCTCTCATAATACCAAGTCTTACCTTCACAACGAGATAGTTTGTGGGACACTGTGGTGCGGGTATAGATTTGAGTAGTAGTTTCTACTATCCTCGACTGTGCACGAAAGCTTAGAAATATGAGCTGAGTTTTATTGTATAATTCATTTTAGAATAAATAAATTCTTTTTTAGAAATGTTTTTATGTAAATTTGTAGTGGTTACATTCAGAACTCTTGAAGAACAAAGATGGGTGAAGCACTATCACAGCCAAATATATAATAGACATTTTGTTTGCAAAGTGGATATTTGGCTAGAATAAATAGTTGTTCGAAATTTCAAAGAATTCGGTTGGGGAAATCAATACCTTAACAACCTTAACAATCAATACGATTGAAAGTTTTGGTCAAGTAAATAGTACAAAATGAAAGTCACCCTCTGAGATGTATCTGGATTTTTAGATATTACCAATTTGCCTCATAAAATTTATTACTGATGTCTAGTTTAGGTCGAGACTTTACTCCGTGACATAATTGAGACAAGTTTTGAAGTGAAGTTTTGAATTATTCTAAAATTGAACTCGATGGATCGTCACTTTAAAATTAAGTTCTTAATGAAAATACTCCAATTATAACAAGGGATATCGGACGAGGGGACTGATTTTTATCCCCTCGTGACTATTTATATCGAAAAATTTCATCAGTCGGAATTTGTTTTTTTTACTAAATATGGGTTAACACGCATTCAGAAATTAAAAGTAGTGGAGTGGAACAAAGAAAGTCCAAAAATCTTTAGTCATTCCGTTTATATAAAAAAGATGGTAATAGAAAATAATACCCCACATTCAGTTGGTTTGATAAATAAAATCTCAAAACAAATGCACCACAACATAAAAACTATAATTCTAAATGTAATTTTATATATTTTATCTATCAAAAAGAAACATATTAAATCTATTATATGCTATAAAATAAAAAGCTTATTCATAGAATTAGAATATTATGAATTAGATACAAAGTTTGTATAAGATACTTAAATCGAAACTATAAATTTTCTCTATAAGAAAATTTAATGCGATATTATTCGTAAGCTGGAACATTTGACCATAAACATGAAAGACTCTGTCATCTGAAATAATGTATGTTTACGAAAAGGAAAGATTAAAGGAGTTTTGGATCTTTTTATTTAGACGTTATGTGTATAGTAATTTATAAGGCACCATTGAAGTAGACACAGCCACAATTGCGTAAAGTGAATAAAAGTAAAGCTCAATTTATTTTATTGTTCATAGTTTCTTACAGAAACGTGCGTATTATGTTCATAATTAAAGTTTGTATATAAATTCGAGGAGGTTCATTGGTTAACTTTATATTTGATAAAACACGCTAAAATACATACAGTTTAATTATATCGCCTTTGAGTTTGTTTTATGAATAAATAAATAAATATATGCAAATAAAACTTAAAACCTTTCTAAAGAAGGATTATTAATTCATAAAACCATTTTTAATTACTCAGCCCATACTAGAGATGGCCAGAGTGAATTCCTGAATCCACGCCGATGCAGAGGCTATCGCGTTCCATTAAATAAATATCATTCAGCTTATTCATGGAAATGACGTCCAGTAGCCGAGGATCAATGCGGATTGTGTAGACGTACAATCTGGCTTTTCTTGAAATTGGTACAATAAGAAATATATCGATCGTCAGCCACGATAGTTTCTCTTTATATCACAAGGAGAAAGTTTAAAAGTTTTAAAAATATTAAAGTACCGAATTTTACTCAGATTATATTTGTCTTAACTTATAAATCATAATAAACGTAAGTAAACGATGACTCAGTGTCAGAACACCAATATACAGATATTAGAGTACATATTTAAAATTTTTGATTATTTTTTGTGACTGTGGTGCAACTATGTTTTGTGTGATATGGTAGGTTTTGAGTATCAAGCTAAAAAATTATATCAGAATATAATTATTTTCCGTATTTTAACTCTTTTCAACCCTTACGATTTCAATCTCAAGAAAAACCAGTGCGACCTGAAATCAAGTTATGTCTTAGTAAAATGTCATTTATTGATTCCAATAAAAACCAGGTATAATACCTCTACAGTACTACCTGGTTCTCAGTTCAGAAATATTTGTGACACTAACCAAGAGTATTAACTACTACTGAGCCATAGACAGGCTATGGTTCTACTCCAGTATTGTAGCCTTTACTAGGAATAGGGCTGTATTACTGACGGATATACGTTATAAAATGAAAAAAATGTTTTATGTGTTTCGTGCTGAGACAGGTGACGGGCTTTATTTGTCGTGTTAAACTTTTTTTGTGAAAACCGTCTTTGTACAGTTCCTGGCCGTTCGAGAAATAGAATTTTATATTATTATTTTTATATTTCATCGAAATCAAAAATATTTTTAATGTGTATTAGTTAAATATTTGTTTTAGTATAGTTATATAGTGGGGTTCGAGTATTAAGATTTATTGAGCAGGTTTCTTCACCAAGTGAATTTATTCAAATGGGGTTTTATTCGTTTATTACAACGAATACAAAACGTATAATAGACATAAGTTATAGATATTATATTGAGCTCTTCATTAAAAGTTTTGAGGGAGCTCTAATCTAATCCATACTATGTGTAAAATACCATTGCTAATCATGTTCAACATGCATTATGATCGGTACTATCAGGTTGTTTAAATTAGTATTATTTGCCCTTTTCGCCGCGGCTACCGCTTCATTCATCATGACGAAGCAATAACTCACTCATCATTCATCAACTTCCGTCACTCATTATAGTTGATTTAATTAAGTTCGCCACGTGACGATGTCAATACTCTGCAAGTTTTACACGACATTTTACAGCGTTTTGCTGTAGGTTTTTTGAATTAAAAAATTATTGTTTGTGTGTTGTTTTAAATATTTACTAAAACTAAACAAAAAAATGATTATATTTGAAATGCGAAAGGGTTGTAATTTAAAAACTTGGTTAATGTATTATTATCTAGTTTATAATTTTACATGAAATTTTAAAAACGTACCATTCATCTAAAAGAACATATATTTATATATGCGGCACTGTATAATTTTAACAGGGATACTGCTCTCTAACGTTACTAAATTTGGCAAGCAAAAAAATTATACTTATATATATATATATATATATATATATATTATATATTATGTTATTAAAAAGAAGACTAGCAAAGAAAAATGGGCGCACTAGTATTCTTTCCGATATTACAGACGTTAAAACGAGTATTCAGTTATGCTTATAACTTTATATTGAAATATTAGTAAAAAACTGTTTTTATGTACTTCTAACATTGTGGCACTTATATAATATTGCATGTATAACGTTTTGAACATTAATAATATTTTTTGTCCTCTTAGCGTAACCAATGGCAATGTACATTAGACCCCTTATTAAATAGATAAGACGACCAAAGGTACCATTTTAAAAGCTCGTATATACAGTTTTAGAAAATAATATGATAATTAATGCAGCTTCTAAACTGAAGGAACTTGATCTATCTAAATTGAATTTATTAAATTCTTAAGAGATAAATGTCATTCTTCAATATTTCTAGTAGGAGTAACAAATTCCGTTTGATGAACTGTATTCCCAGTAGTAAATATGGATAACATATTTTTTAAGTTAGTTTTTTAAGGTGGAAGGATTGTAAAGAAAACCCTTTCCGGATTTATAATATGAATTTTCAGTGGTTATTCGTTTCAGTGTATATATATATATATTGTAACGTCTAATTTTCAGTACGATTTCAAAATTAATATTTTATTTTTTAAGAGCATGTTTTATATCAAGTGTTCTGGGATTGGAAACTAAAACTTTCTATTTGTGCCTTATTCATGTCGAATTGTAGGGGTATGATTTATTTATTGTAACCTAGATTATAGTTACAGATTTTAGGCATAGATTATTTTATCATTAGAGCAATGTATGACATTACAAGTATTTTAAGTGTTTTTACTGATGTAGTATAACATTAAAATGTGGTAAACTTCCGGAAATGTTTTAATTAACAGAAGTTGTGTTTTCGCCACGTCACCTTTCCCGATTTATACTAGGCGTATAATAGTTAGTTAAATTTTGATATTAATAATAATAAAATTAATCATAAATTATTTATTGCCAAAAACATATTAAACGATGCACATTGGAAGCAAACGTCAGAAAAAAATACAAAACACCCTATACATGAGATTGTACAGTAAAGATTTAACAGACAGTGGCGTTTGTAAAAACTGCTTTAGTTCCACTAATAACATGACTACATTTTTCTAATTTGACATAATATATTCTTTTTCTAATATTATGACAGATTTAGTGCAATTAGATTTCAGCTCTGTTTTTCAATTTTGTAAATATGTATGTGCTAATTATTAGTTGTATATTGCTGTATCTTATTAGCTGTACTTGCTATTTGCCATGTATTTGGATTTGGCGCCTTTCCTCTTGCTGATCACCATAGTGGCCAACACGCTGATAGTAGTTGTACTCAGCAAGCGACACATGCGGACTCCCACTAACGCCGTGCTGATGGTGATGGCTCTCTCAGATATGTTCACATTGTTGTTCCCCGCCCCGTGGCTCTTATACATGTACACGTTCAGCAACCACTATAAGCCTCTCACCCCAGTGAGAGCATGTTACGCTTGGGCCTTCATGAATGACGTCGTCCCTACACTCTTCCACACCGCCTCCATCTGGCTGACCCTGGCCCTCGCTGTCCAGAGGTAAATCTAATTTCTCAATTTTTATTATAATTACTATATTGATAAGACATATCGTCGGAAAACTATATCACAGGACTTTATTTCAGAAAATTAACATTAAAGTATGTTTGATAAAGTGCTTAATAATGCGAGATTTTTTGCAGGGGAAACAAGTACCTATATAGTAAATTGTTAAATAATATTAAATCACTAGTGTCAGTTTATAATTTAAATAATCATTTAACTGAAACAAATAGTTTAATATCTCATCTTATATAAGTGTTACTTTTGTTTAATATCATTCTGAAAAATAATGTAATAATGAAGGATATTCCCATAATATTTATGCTTCACTAAGTTTTTATAGTGAAATGCTACGAAAATGACCTTATTGGCATTATAATTCATTTAATATTGCTTCATTATCTTAGTTGTATTTTATTACTTGTGTATCAAAAGTTAATAAAAATATTATGACAGATTTAGTGCAATTAGATTTCAGCTCTATTTTTCAATTTAAAATTGTCATTAGCGTTACATTAGAAAAAGCCCTGTATCTTGACAAGTTAATTTTGTTTTAGATTATTTTAAACAAATATCGTGGTTTTTATTTGAACCTTATATTTATCGTGTCCTTAGTAGCATCTATTGTTGTAAAAGTTTGTATCTACTAATAAATAATGCATAGGGTAAAATACAAACATTTATTTCATAATTGATTAAATACAGCGCACATTCAGTGAATGGTGAGAGGGTACAATGAGAGGGTTAATTGTGTCGAGGAAGGGCGAATACAATCACTTCTGACAACAGAGAGAGACAGAATACTAATTACTTTGGGTGGAGAGACGTCAGGACCTGTTGACTAATAAAGTCTATCTGTAATGAGCTATTATATAAAAAGTACGGTTTTTTATGTCCCAAGTGTATTTTTTAAAATCATTTAAAAATATATATAATAATACATATTCGCCCGTGGCATAATGAGACGTAATAAAATAAAATCCAAGGAATAAACATGGGTCAACAGCAATGAAATTTCTCAACAGTTCGTTTCTTTAGCATACTTTTGACAATGTTTTACATACAAAGTAAAGAGTTAATGACGCCACTGGTCACGTGAACTGTAGAGCTAGGTCTACATTTGCCTTGTCCTTAAAAATAAATAAATGCAGTTACATAACTAATTTCGTTGGTAAATACATAACTAAAATACGAGAAGCAGGAATGGTACAGATCAGGTAGTTGATGTTTTTATTATTGAATTCCAAATCAAACGAAAAGTAATCAGCCTAATGTTAACGTAGCAAGCAGACTCAGACTGGAAGGGAAGCTATGTTTCTAATAAATATATGAGTATGACCCTGTACGTTTGAATGGATAATAAATATTGTAACACCTCCACTTATCAAGCTAACAAATTTTTGATTAAATAGAACTGAACATTCTCTAGCGATATTCTTTGAAACTGTTCAATTAATTCCCTTAATTACTTAATAAGCCCTCTAGATCACTAATCTTATCAATGAATTAATGATCTAATGTTTCATTTTCAGCTGACTTTCTTCATAAAATTAGGGCCCTAGTTCTTAACCTAGGTCTAGTCTGTTTCCAATTTTACATGCTATATGTAAATTGTGAGCAAAACAACCTCTAATGAAATTTTTTTAAGTATCGTAGGCCAGTTATATGTGTAATAATTTGTTCATTGGCTTCCTCTAAAAAGTTTACTAGAACGTGGTAGTATGAATATCTGTGTACAAACGAGATACATTGTCAGGTTCTTCATTGTTAATAAAAGACAACAAGATTTACAGCTTTACAAATGTATCTTACATGGGGTTTTTTAAGTTTAAAAACATAAATGAAATTTAATCTAAGGATTGATTTAAGAACGTGTTTTCCTAACTAGCACTAAAATACTAATTAATAAGTCATGAAGAAAAAATATATAGTGAATTAAAAAATATTTACTATACGTACAGTAATAAAAACACACTAACTGAATAATATATTATTTTACACTATGGAAACCGTCTACGATGAGTAAGCAATAAAATAAATAAATAAATATATTATAAATATATATTTATAATATATAATAAATATTATAAATATATAATATGTGTGTGGCGTAGAGTCCTTGATACTCAGAGCACGTGGGTTGACGTCAGTCACAGAGCAGCAAGCACATGGCTTATTAATTCGTTTCAATATGATTCCAGAAAGTGGGTTTTATATATTGATCCCTTGATAAAAAGAGCATAAATAATCGTTTTTCCATCAGCGCACGTTCACTCCGCTAGTAAACAGCATATATTTTAAATCTTAAGCATATAACATTATTTTTATGATATAATCAAACTGAATACAGTCATATAATTACTTCTGATATTATCAAACACATAGCATCTCAGAATAAATTACCTATAGACCTGTAATATTGAAAGCAACTATACAATGATTAGGTATCACAAAACTATTACATAAAAACACTACTAGTGTATACAATACGAAAGGACAAAATATAAAAAACCAAAATGAAGTATGTTTATGTTAGTTCACTTTAATTTAACTATCGTGTAAATCGCTAGCAAGTTAGTTTGGTTCTGAACGTTTGCAACTTAATGTAAAAAAAGTCAAGGAAGATGATTTAAATTGGTTAGGGGGCTAATTGTATTTACCTGACAGGAAATTGAAACTATAAGGCACAATAAAACTAAATAAATATTGTGAAAAGAATTTCAAACCTTTATCGAGCTTTGAGAACAGGATTCGATAAGAATTAGTGGTAGGATTCCATATTTCCTAGTTTACAGAAAGTTTATCACACTCCTAAACTTACGGAATAGACCTCATTTATGATAACAAATCCTTGACACATTATTTGTACAATACTGTGATATTTGTTTCACGTTAAGGAAATACAGTGTATTACAAACTTTATGCACAAAAATGCTTTATCGTAATTTAATACGGCCATAACAGTTATATTAGTACCTATACTGTGACCATCAGACTTAGTATCTACAATAGTATTGCATTTTTCTCAGTGAGTGAGACTTGATAATTAAAACGCTTTGAAGGTATGTATATGTTTTATATATTGGTCCATATTCGATAAACTGTATATTAAACATATACCAGTTTAAAGTTTCATATTAAAAACCAAATTAAAATGTTTAAAGTGTGTAACTAAGCCTGCGCTATTCACCCGTGTCTAGACTCATCCGGATGATGCTTTTTGTAAACTATTCCTGAAATTCGATGTTGGCTTATAGAGAGAAGAGAAAAATAAGAAAAGCTACCTCCTATATATTAGAATTATGAAAAAATTTAGTACTAATGTTTGATAACCTAAATTTAAAAGACTCTAAAAAACTGATGTCACTTTTCGATGAAGTTTTGAAATATCCTGAAAGATCTGTTTACATGTAATTGTTATAAAATAATAGTTTACAGTTATTTATTATAAGTGTAATGCAGATATCAATATAAAATGTAATGTTTAACTTTTCCTTCACATTGAAACAATAACGAAATATTAAAAAAGCCTTTGGTATCTGACGATGCAACAAAAGGAAGGTGAACTGCAGCCAAATTAACATTTAAATTGAATCGCCCCTTCCTACTATAGCTAAGTTATGTGTAGAAACCTGGGTTGTTCCACCAGGCTTAGATAGTGCAAAGATTCGTTTTGAGCTTCTTCGTTCCTGACTTTGTTCGGATTTCTTCAGACGAATTATTTTCCATATTCCAGGAATCAAATCTGAGACAACATCATATATACCAAATGATGCAATGTAATGGATGGTGAACTTGGTGCCAAATTAAATATTCAAATTGAGTCAAATATTCCTGTCATAGCTACGTTATGTTTATATTTTATTGTTGGTAAATAGTCTTTACAATTATTTAGAAACAAATACTAAATTAATTCCACCTGAAATATTTTATTATTATTTTTAATACATTAAAAATATTTATTCAATAACTCGTTTGAAATTTACAATAAAATGGCTTACCACAACTCAAAGATTATTTTATTGCTAATTTGATTATTTCTTCTTATTATATTTTTATGATCTTGAAATCCTAATGAAACAGGAAAGTATAGTTTTGTACTGTCTGTTGTTTTATATATAATCTGTTTAAATGTAACATTTTTATCACACACATATATTATTTTTTTGATGTTTGTTATTCGCAATAGAACGTTCGGAACGATAATAACAGTTTGGACATTTGTCATAGTTATATGTTACAAAATATTTAATAAATTCTGTTTCAAGGCTTGAAATTTATTTTCCTATTTCAATAACTTTTAAGGCATTGAAAATGTGGCAATGGACATGTAGGATACTCAAAGGAGTGCATTGAGTACAGTCCCTTATAAATATTGTATATCACAATTTAAAGCCTTTGATAGGTTGCAACTTGAATCAGTTCGTATATTTAAACTCTATTAAAAATGTGACAAAACTAGTCACTATGTTATAGTTAAAAAACAAGTTAATTTCAATATAAATTGAAAATAACGAGGTTTATTATGTTTGTATTAATATTCACACATATTAAAATAAACTTAGAAAGTGGTTTAACAATGATTTTTGTAGAATTTTAAGGTTCCATTTAAAAATGATACATAGCTTCATAAATATTTCTTTTAATATAATACAAAAGCTTTATATTCGTACACGTGGATCTAGACTAAAAATCACATTTTATATAACAATATAGATTTATAAACTTTACTGTCCCTCCCATATATAACAAGAGAAAGTAACACAAGATAATTCATGATTTTTCTTTTATTACTGTGTATTTTAGCAAGTCAGAGACAATGAACTGTCGTTATAATATCTGGAATGGGCGTGGGCTCGCGCGCGCGTGTGTACATGTGTTATATTTTAAATAATGATCTACCGTATTAAAAATACACCAAAACTCATAGTATACAATTATTATAAACTTTACTTTTTTTCAGATTTAATCTTTAAGTTTATTTATAGTGAAGAAAGGTTTAAGCACAATATACAATGACTTTATTTTAATAATCAGGAAAAGGTTTCTATTAAAAGGTAATTAAATTAATTATAAATTAGAGGAAGCTTCATTTTTTTATTGCATTATAAAACATGTTCTCTTTCTTTTAAGCTACACATTGCTAGTATATTCATTCTTTTTTTAAAGTAACCGTTTAAAATGGAATATTGTGTGACCTTTACAACAAAACTGGCAATAACACTGAAATTAGTCTTAGATGATTACCAAAACAGTTCAACTAAGTTTGCTCGTGAGTCAACCAGTGATTTACTTGATTCAAGTTAGATATATACTACATTAATTGTGAAGTAACACATTTTCATAATACTATTTGTGTTACTATATATACTATATGTATATGTGTATGCTATATATAGATGACCCTAGTTTTGCATTTATTTATGAGTTTGACACTTAATCATAACAACAACCTATTGTCCTATTGTTCGTTGTTTAAGAATGTGTCAAGCTATAAAATATACAGTCAGGAAAAAACATATTTTAAACCTTCATGACCAATTACCTTTTTAGGGAAAACCCTTTACTCGTTTATTAAACACGTTTTTGCTTAAACAACGTTAATTGTTTTGGAATTCTATATTATTAAATTTAATAAATAATTTTAATAAAATAGATACATTTTTTTCGATTTACGAGGTTTTTTCTATGTTTAATGACAGTAAATATTTTAAAACTATTTATCTTTTTGGGTCTATATTGTAAACTAATTGAGCTAGTATTTTAACTTAAACGTGAATGATACCTATCTTAAAACTTTTCATTTGTTAAAACTAACTAACTAAACTGTGTACTAAGTTAAGTCTGTATATTTCAAAGTGTGTGTGTGTGTGTGTGTTTGTGTAGAGAGTTATGTAAATGAACCTTAAAGAAAACTGTTACTCCACTTTGTTGATATAAATAAAGACATATCATCGTTTAATGATACTTCTTTTATTCAGTTTTATTCAAACGTTGCATATACCAGTAAATTGATAAATTTTAAGAATCATTAGACACTTAATGACATATCCACATAAAACTCTACAATTGATAAAAAACAAAAAAGGTAATAGGTGAGTGAATTTCAGTTACTTAATCTAAGAATTCCAAATATTTCTCTGACATGATAGGTATTTGTGTTATTTGTAACAAGAGCTGATCAAACATGTGTTTATTATTAATATTAATCGATATTAGTAATTTACGTAATAATGAAATAGAAACGACTATATCAGCAGAAATGCACCAGATCTACCGTACTAAACTACGTTTGTCTCTTAAGACAATTATTTTGTATCATGCAATGTGGTCCATAGGCTATCATAAATCCTCAGTTAAAGTGTTATAATGCCTTATAAAAGTGTTATAAACATTTTATAAAGCTTTATGATCCTCAGTTATGACTTCTGACGAAGATAGCCTTGCTATCGAAAGGCCTCACAAAAATAAAAGTTTTTAAGTTTAGGTTTTGTGTGTTTTAAAATGAATTAAGGTCTTCAGATAAAGCGTGATTTAGATTTACTAAATGTCCATAAAGTTCAATGCGATTTGTAGTATATCAATATATTTAACTTCTAGTTTACTTTAAAATGTGAATCTACAAGTACATATTACATTGATAAAACCATATTTATTATCTATTGTAGTATCACTAGATAAAGGAGTACGACATTTTCCAATATATAATTTTTTATTTTGTGCAAGGCCTTTCTGAATCAAAGATTCCATCATCAGGCACTTCACAAATTATCAAATGTTTACATTTTTGTAATAATAATTAATTTTATAATAACATATGGTAAACAATTTGGATGTATGGTTAGCCAGTATCAAATATTTAATCAGAATTTAATTTTAATTTTTTTATAAATTGAGATGAGAGTAAAACTGAATTTTGAATTGGTCCGTCTTCATTATTGATAAGTTTTTCTTGATTTATGGTAATGTAAAATGTTTCCCAAGCATTTAAGTGTGTTGTGTTTGTAACTTCTTTTAATAATCGTAAATTTTTATTAGAGATTGTGTGTCCAGATTCAATAAAGTGATTCGCCACAGCAGATTTTTCATTTCTTCCATATTTTATGTGTGCAAAATGTTCTTTGAATCGTGTTTTAATGTTCCTTTTAGTTTGGCCAATGTACAATTTATCACAGTCGTTGCATTTAATTTCATAAATTCCTGATTTGTTTTCGAATGTGGTTTTGTCCTTGGGATTTCCTAATATTTGTGATAATTTGTTGTTTGTTTTATAAGTGATAGATTTGTTTGTATGTTTTTTAAAAATTTTCTGTAATTGATTTGAAATGTTACTGTATGTTGTACAGATGAATTCTTGTTTATTATCTTGAAGTGGTAGTAATGTTGTTCTAGATTTTCTTAATTTTCTCTTGATTGATTTGTGAAGTATGTTGTCAATAAGTTGTGTGGTGTAACCGTTAAAAATAGAAATATCTTTGATGTAGTTTAACTCTTTGTTGTAGTTATCGACATATAGTGGAGTATTCAAAAGTCTGTAAATCATTGAGTTGAAACTAGCTCTTTTTTGTTGAGGTGGATGGTTAGATTCGTTGACAATAAATCTATTTATATGCGTCGGTTTCCTTTAAATGTCAAATTCAAATTTTGATTGGTCTCTAATTACTAACACATCTAAAAATGGTATACTATTTTTTTGCTCAATTTCGTATGTAAATTTAATGGTAGATTAAATCGAATTTAGGGTAGAGATAAAGTTTTGTAGGTTTTCATTTTTATTAAATATTGCGAAGATATCATCAACATATCTTATCCACTTTCTTGGGAAATATTTCATTATTGTTTTAGCCGTAAATTCAAAATAACTCATAAATATATTTGCAATGAAGCATGAAAGAGGATTTCCGATTGCTGTACCATCAATTTAAGTGTAGTATGATTCTTTAAATTGAAAAGTATTATGATTCATACACAGGTTTATTAACATGGAATATTCATCAACTATTTCTTTTTGTAAATTTATGGAAGACAACCAATTCAATATTATTTCCATTGCATCTCTAATTGGAACATTAGGATACAGTGAAACTACGTCAAAGGATATTAGATATTCGTCTTCTTCTATAATAGTGTCTTTAATTGATTGTATAAAATCATATCTATTCTTGACCGAAAATGAAGGAAGAGGTTTTAAATTTTGAAGTGTTCTTGATAACCATTGTGATAAGAAATAGGTTGGAGAGTTTATGTTTGACACTATGGGACGCATTCCATTTCCAGGTTTGTGTATTTTTGGAAGACAATATAATTTTGGAATTGTAGGATTGGGAACTGTAAGTTTTCTGTATAATTGGTGGTCAATTAAAGTTTTGCAGATTTTTAAGGTTTCCGAAACAGATTTATTGTACTTTAGTATAGGGTTTTTAAAACACTTGCTGTATTGTCCATTATTTAAAATTGTTTCTACTCTTTCAAAATATTCATCTTTGTCCATAATAACAATAGTATTACTTTTGTCGGCTTTCAAATAATTGTTTTAAACTCTTTACAGTGTAACTGTGTTTATTAAATATTGTATACGAAGATTTTGCTTCATTTATACTTTTAGAAACAGTAGAATAAATATCAGATCTAATTGCAGTTTTCTTACTCTCATCTAAATTTTGAATGTTACTTTCAACATCTATTATCATATTTTCGTTATCATTCTTACTTTTTAGATTAAAATGTAAACCTTTATTTAAAAGATTCATTTCTTCTTTTGAGAAGCTTTCTGATGACAAGTTACATACCAGTTGTTGATCTTCAAAAAGCGATTTGTTTTCTTTATAAAGAAGTGGTTCATTGCCATTCTTAAGTGATTTAAATTTGTTTTCCAATTTTTGTTGTTTCTTTTTATATTTAAACTCAATACTTTCAAGAATATTAAAGTATTTCTCTTGAAAAACCTCATGATAAATAGTTGATAAATGTTTAGTTATTTCCAAGTGTAATTCTAATGCCTGTTACAATAAGTTTTCTTGCTTAGAGTAAAGATTTTTTATTTCAAGATTAAGCCAATTTAATTTTGAATTATATAAGACTTTATCTGTAGTTTTATTTTTGATTGGTATGTTAACTTTAATAAATTTTGGAAAAACTTTGTTTCTCTTACATTTTCTTAAAAACTGAATGTCTAAATCTAATAACCTTACTTTTTGTTTGTATTTGTGAAGTCTGTTTAGCTCACTGGGCTTGAGTGCCATGTTGAATGTAGAATCTTGGAGCATTGGAAAAACTATTTATTGTAGTATCACTAGATAAAGGAGTACGACATTTTCCAATATATAATTTTTTATTTTGTGCAAGGCCTTTCTGAATCAAAGATTCCATCATCAGGCACTTCACAAATTATCAAATGTTTACATTTTTGTAATAATAATTAATTTTATAATAACATATGGTAAACAATTTGGATGTATGGTTAGCCAGTATCAAATATTTAATCAGAATTTAATTTTAATTTTTTTATAAATTGAGATGAGAGTAAAACTGAATTTTGAATTGGTCCGTCTTCATTATTGATAAGTTTTTCTTGATTTATGGTAATGTAAATGTTATCCCAAGCATTTAAGTGTGGTTGTGTTTGTAACTTTCTTTTAATTAATCGTAAAATTTTTATTAAGAGATTGTGTGTCCAGATTCAATACAGTGATTCGCACAGCAGATTTTTCATTTTTAAAAAACATACAAACAAATCTATCACTTATAAAACAAACAACAAATTATCACAAATATTAGGAATATCCCAAGGACAAAACCACATTCGAAAACATATCAGGAATTTATGAAATTAAATGCAACGACTGTGATAAATTGTACATTGGCCAAACTAAAAGGAATATTAAAACACGATTCATAGAACATTTTGCACACATAAAATATAGGAAGAAAATGAAAGATTTTGCTGAGGCGAATCACTGTATTGAATCTGGGACACACAATCTCTAATACAAATTTACGATTATTAAAAAGAAGTTACAAACACAACACACTTAAATGCTTGGGAAACATTTTACATTACCATAAATCAAAGAAAAACATTTTATCAATAATGAAGACGGACCAATTCAAAAATTCAGTTTTACTCTCATCTCAATTTATAAAAAAATTAAAATTAAATTCTTATTAAATATTTGATACTGGCTAACCATACATCCAAATTGTTTTACCATATGTTATTATAAAATTAATTATTATTACAAAAATGTAAAACATTTGATAATTTTTGAAGTGCCTGATGATGGAATCTTTGATTCAGAAAGGCCTTGCACAAAATAAAAAATTATATATTGGAAAATGTCGTACTCCTTTATCTAGTGATACTACAATAAATAGTTTTTCCAATGCTCCAAGATTCTACATTCAACATGGCACTCTAGCCCAGTGAGCTAAACAGACTTCACAAATATACAAACAAAAAGTAAGGTTATTAGATTTAGACATTCAGTTTTTAAGAAAATGTAAGAGAAACAAAGTTTTTCCAAAATTTATTAAAGTTAACATACCAATCAAAAATAAAAACTACAGATAAAGTCTTATATAATTCAAAAATTAAATTGGGCTTAATCTTGAAATAAAAAATCTTTACTCTAAGCAAGAAAACTTATTGTAACAGGCCTTAGAATTACACTTGGGAAATAACTAAACATTTATCAACTATTTTATCATGAGGTTTTTCAAGAGAAATACTTTAAATATTCTTGAAAGTATTGAGTTTAAATATAAAAAGAAACAACAAAAATTGGAAAACAAATTTAAATCACTTAAGAGTGGCAATGAACCACTTCTTTATAAAGAAAAACAAATCGCTATTTTGAAGATCAACAAACTGGTATGTAACTTGTCATCAGAAGCTTCTCAAAAGAAGAAATGAATCTTTTAAATAAAGGTTTACATTTTAATCTAAAAAGTAAGAAATGATAACGAAAATATGATAATAGATGTTGAAAGTAACATTCAAAATTTAGATGAGAGTAAGAAAACTGCAATTAGATCTGAATATTTATTCTACTGTTTCTAAAAGTATAAATGAAGCAAAATGTTCGTATAAAATATTTAATATAAACATAGTTACACTGTAAAGAGTTTAAAACAATTATTTGGAAAGCCGACAAAGTAATACTATTGTTATTATGGGACAAAGATGAATATTTTGAAAAGAGTAGAAACAATTTTTAAATAATGGACAATACAGCAAGTGTTTAAAAACCCTATACTAAAGTACAATAAATCTGTTTCGGAAACCTTAAAAAAACTGCCAAAACTTTAATTGACCACCAATTATACAGAAAACTTACAGTTCCCTATCCTACATTCCAAAATTATATTGTCTTCCAAAAATACACAAACCTGGAAATGGAATGCGTCCCATAGTGTCAAACATAAAACTCTCCAACCTATTTCTTATCACAATGGTTATCAAGAACACTTCAAAATTTAAAACCTCTTCTTCATTTTCGGTCAAGAATAGATATGAATTTTATACAATCAATTAAAGGACACTATTATAGAAGAAGACGAATATCTAATATCCTTTGACGTAGTTTCACTGTATCCTAATGTTCCAATTAGAGATGCAATGGAAATAATATTGAATTGGTTGTCTTCCATAAATTTACAAAAAGAAATAGTTGATGAATATTCCATGTTAATAAACCTGTGTATGAATCATAATACTTTTCAATTTAAAGAATAATACTACACTTAAATTGATGGTACAGCAATCGGAAATCCTCTTTCATGCTTCATTGCAAATATATTTATGAGTTATTTTGAATTTACGGCTAAAACAAAAATGAAATATTTCCCAAGAAAGTGGATAAGATATGTTGATGATATCTTCGCAATATTTAATAAAAATGAAAACCTACAAAACTTTATCTCTACCCTAAATTCGATTTACTCTACCATTAAATTTACATATGAAATTGAGCAAAAAAAATAGTATTAACCATTTTTAGATGTGTTAGTAATTAGAGACCAATCAAAATTTGAATTTGACATTTAAAGGAAACCTACGCATATAAATAGATTTATTGTCAACGAATCTAACCATCCACCTCAACAAAAAAGAGCTAGTTTCAACTCAATGATTTACAGGCTTTTGAATACTCCACTATATATCGATAACTACAACAAAGAGTTTAAACTACATCAAAGATATTTCTATTTTTAACGGTTACACCACACAAACTTATTGACAACATACTATCACAAATCAATCAAGAGAAAATTAAGAAAATCTAGAACAACATTACTACCACTTCAAGATAATAAACAAGATTCATCTGTACAACATACAGTAACATTTCAAATCAATTGCAGAAAATTTTTTAAAAAACATACAAACAAATCTATCACTTATAAACAAACAACAAATTATCACAAATATTAGGAAATCCCAAGGACAAAACCACATTCGAAAACAAATCAGGAATTTATGAAATTAAATGCAACGACTGTGATAAATTGTACATTGGCCAAACTAAAAGGAAACATTAAAACACGATTCAAAGAACATTTTGCACACATAAAATATGGAAGAAATGAAAAATCTGCTGTGGCGAATCACTTTATTGAATCTGGACACACAATCTCTAATAAAAATTTTACGATTATTAAAAGAAGTTACAAACACAACACAATTAAATGCTTGGGAAACATTTTACATTACCATAAATCAAGAAAAAACTTATCAATAATGAAGACGGACCAATTCAAAATTCAGTTTTACTCTCATCTCAATTTATAAAAAAATTAAAATTAAATTCTGATTAAATATTTGATACTGGCTAACCATACATCCAAATTGTTTACCAATATGTTATTATAAAATTAATTATTATTACAAAAATGTAAACATTTGATAATTTTTGAAGTGCCTGATGATGGAATCTTTGATTCAGAAAGGCCTTGCACAAAATAAAAAATTATATATTGGAAAATGTCGTACTCCTTTATCTAGTGATACTACAATAAATGTTTTTTCCAATGCTCCAAGATTCTACATTCAACATGGCACTCAAGCCCAGTGAGCTAAACAGACTTCACAAATACAAACAAAAAGTAAGGTTATTAGATTTAGACATTCAGTTTTTAAGAAAATGTAAAGAGAAACAAAGGTTTTTTCCAAAATTTATTAAAGTTAACATACCAATCAAAAATAAAACTACAGATAAAGTCTTATATAATTCAAAATTAAATTGGCTTAATCTTGAAATAAAAAAATCTTTACTCTAAGCAAGAAAAACTTATTGTAACAGGCCTTAGGAATTACACTTGGAAATAACTAAACATTTATCAACTATTTATCATGAGGTTTTTCAAGAGAAATACTTTAATATTCTTGAAAGTATTGAGTTTAAATATAAAAAAGAAACAACAAAAAATTGGAAAACAAATTTAAATCACTTAAGATGGCAATGAACCACTTCTTTATAAAGAAAAAACAAATCGCTTTTTGAAGATCAACAACTGGTATGTAAACTTGTCATCAGAAAAGCTTCTCAAAAGAAGAAAGTAATGAAATCTTTTAAATAAAGGTTTACATTTTAATCTAAAAAGTAAGAATGATAACGAAAATATGATAATAGATGTTGAAAAGTAACATTCAAAATTTAGATGAGAGTAAGAAAAACTGCAATTAGATCTGAATATTTATTCTACTGTTTCTAAAAGTATAAATGAAGCAAAATCTTCGTATAAAATATTTAATAAACATAGTTACACTGTAAAGAGTTTAAAACAATTATTTGAAAGCCGACAAAAGTAATACTATTGTTATTATGGGACAAAGATGAATATTTTGAAAGAGTAGAAACAATTTTAAATAATGGACAATACAGCAAGTGTTTTAAAAACCCTATACTAAAGTACAATAAATCTGTTTCGGAAACCTTAAAAAACTGCAAAACTTTAATTGACCACCAATTATACAGAAAACTTACAGTTCCCAATCCTACAATTCCAAAATTATATTGTCTTCCAAAAAATACACAAACCTGGAAGGGGTATGGAAATGCGTCCCATAGTGTCAAACATAAACTCTCCAAACCTATTTCTTATCACAATGGTTATCAAGAACACTTCAAAATTTAAAACCTCTTCCTTCATTTTCGGTCAAGAATAGATATGATTTTATACAATCAATTAAAGACACTATTATATAGAAAGAAGACGAATATCTAATATCCTTTGACGTAGTTTCACTGTATCCTAATGTTCCAATTAGAGATGCAATGGAAATAATATTGAATTTGGTTGTCTTCCATAAATTTACAAAAAGAAATAGTTGATGAATATTCCATGTTAATAAACCTGTGTATGAATCATAATACTTTTCAATTTAAAGAATAATACTACACTTAAATTGATGGTACAGCAATCGGAAATCCTCTTTCATGCTTCATGGCAAATATATTTATGAGTTATTTTGAATTTTATTACGGCTAAAACAAAAATGAAATATTTCCCAAAGAAAGTGGATACGATTATGTTGATGATATTCTTCGCAATATTTAATAAAAATGAAAACCTACAAAACTTTATCTCTACCCTAAATTCGATTTACTCTATTACCATTAAATTTACATATGAAATTGAGCAAAAAAAATAGTATACCATTTTTAGATGTGTGTTAGTAATTAGAGACCAATCAAAATTTGAATTTGACATTTATAAAGGAAACCTACGCATATAAATAGATTTATTGTCAACGAATCTAACCATCCACCTCAACAAAAAAGAGCTAGTTTCAACTCAATGATTTACAGGCTTTTGAAATACTCCACTATATATCGATAACTACAACAAAGAGTTAAACTACATCAAAGATATTTCTATTTTTAAACGGTTTACACCACACAACTTATTGACAACATACTTCACAAATCAATCAAGAGAAAATTAAGAAAGAAAATCTAGAACAACATTACTACCACTTCAAGATAATAAACAAGAATTCATCTGTACAACATACAGTAACATTTCAAATCAATTGCAGAAAATTTTTAAAAAACATACAAACAAATCTATCACTTATAAAACAAACAACAAATTATCACAAATATTAGGAAATCCCAAGGACAAAACCACATTCGAAAACAAATCAGGAATTTATGAAATTAAATGCAACGACTGTGATAAATTGTACATTGGCCAAACTAAAAGGAACATTAAAACACGATTCAAAGAACATTTTGCACACATAAAATATGGAAGAAATGAAAAATCTGCTGTGGCGAATCACTGTATTGAATCTGGACACACAATCTCTAATAAAAATTTACGATTATTAAAAGAAGTTACAAACACAACACACTTAAATGCTTGGGAAACATTTTACATTACCATAAATCAAGAAAAACTTATCAATAATGAAGACGGACCAATTCAAAATTCAGTTTTACGCTCATCTCAATTTATAAAAAAATTAAAATTAAATTCTGATTAAATATTTGATACTGGCTAACGATACATCCAAATTGTTTACCATATGTTATTATAAAATTAATTATTATTACAAAAATGTAAACATTTGATAATTTGTGAAGTGCCTGATGATGGAATCTTTGATTCAGAAAGGCCTTGCACAAAATAAAAAATTATATATTGGAAAATGTCGTACTCCTTTATCTAGTGATACTACAATAAATAGTTTTTCCAATGCTCCAAGATTCTACATATTTATTATCTGTTTAATAAGTTATAAAGATTTTACGAAACAGTGACATAATTACCATAAAAGCATAAACATACTTTTTGTAATGTTTGAATTTTTTCTCTTTTGTTTGTTTAAGGGTTTCGGAACAAATGTTGTTATTTTTTACATCTTCGTTTCCTTTAGTTTTAGGTAAAGGTTCTATATTTTCACTTTCACAAACTTGTTTAAAGTACTTTGTGTTATTAAATTTTCTATCCATAAGTATAGTAAGACTCAATATTTGACAAGGGGATTTTTGTATTCAATAACTCAATAAAATCGTTTGTAAAATTATTAAAGTCAGAAACATGAATTTTTATGTACTATCTAGAAAGGTGTAAACGAGCTAGCCTAATAAATTGATCATAATTTTGTAGTTAAACATAAACCTTAACTAAATGTAAAATTTGCACAATATCACTAAAAATATGTAATAATATTTTTTAAATAGAGTAATTTATAAAATCAACAAGCCTGACTGAAACAAATATTTTGCAGGAAATGACAGATACGCTGCAAGTTCGTACAAGCTTGCCTACCTCCTATACTCTATAAATCTTGAGCGGCCCCAACCTCCAACCTTATAGAACGGGAAAATTTTGTAACTCCAAAAGTAGCGCAAAGTTCGTTTAAAACTGAGTTAAATCAAGAGCTTCATCATCTTTCTGTTCTTAGTAGACATTAAAAATAGAATTATAGAAGTTATGAACTGTCAGTGCATTATTTGAAATATGTAAATAGCATTTTTTTCCTCTTCCCCATCCGATTGGTTTTCTGGCAAATACTATGAATATAAATTATAATTACAAGCAAAGTAAAAATCTATCATGTGTATTTTACAACTAAAAACCATCTAATCACAGTATTATTTAAAAACTTAATACTGTTTTATGACTGAAAATGTCTGTTTTAGTTATATTATTATTTTCCAGTAGTTACCAGATAAGAAGATGACGGCCGCAATAAATTGCTTCCCTACCAACAATGAATATTTGAAAAGGATACTGGCTAAAAAGGGTTTTTACGAAACTGTTGTGTTTCACAACACTTATACTAAGGCTCTCATGTTTACCTTATTATAATATTCAGTTACATAAAAAATATTCTTTTTATAATAACGAAATATTGACTGAGTGTTAGCGAAGAATATAAATTAAGGGGCTGGAAGAATATCTATAAAACACACACACACACACACACACACACACACACACACACACACACACACACGCGCGCGTGCGATATATCTAAAAATCTAAAACACGGTAACCTATGTTAAGGTTTTGGGTAAGTTTGTATGTATAACATATAGCTTGATGATGTTTTATAGATTTCAATTGGATGTAGTTGAGCGTAAGTGATTATGTGTAATTTGGTCTTATTAATAAACGTTGTGGAAACTAGAATTTTAAATAATAATATTATTTTGAAATAAACTGACTCCCGGTTTTAAATGTAAATAATATTTTAGTGACTTTTTTGCAGAAGTATAATAACGCACTAAAGGATTACCAGATTGTGAATTATAATATAAAAGTCGGGGACATAATGAGATTTTAGAACAATTTTGAGTTTTAGAAACATCACTAGCTCTACAGAACCTTTATTATCTAAACTCTGCTACGAAACCAAATTATTGAAACATATGTTATGAACCAGGTCATGATATTAAAAGAAATATAAATATTTTATCTCCGGCTGTAACCTTTGCACGTAATATAATATCTCAAAGAAGATAACAAGTTATCTTATGGCGTATGTCCAACCATTAAGGTAAGTATCATTTCATTCTGATAATTCTGTAGGCTGAGATAATGTTTTGTTCCAGAAGAAAGAACGTAAATTATTTTCCCTGTTAGATTTGTATTCCATTTATATGACCAAATAACATCTAATGGATGAGGCAAGTTACACATTTCAATTTTTGCAACCTCAGAATATACTGTTACGCGATACATAATGTCGTACTCTAACCTCGTGTTGTTAAAATTCCAATCGCCAAGTACTATCATATCTTGGATTAGGCGTGATTATCCAACTCAAGGAAACCAATTATTGACCTTGTCGTCATACTGACGATCCATATTAAAAAGTGATTTTTCCTTTAGGATATTCGATCTCTATAAACGATTTTGAAATTTCTTCCTTGATGGTGTATATTTCCCACTTTACAAGTATAACATGCAATAGCAAAATTAAACTAGCGCATAAATTAAAAAGTCATTGTCGATGGTCCTGTCTAGCAATGAGAAATTTTATACTGACTTTTTGTTGTATTTCTAATATGATTTGCTCAAAATACACTCTTAAAACCCATAGTAACGTTAAAACTTCTGTAAGTAACTGAGGTATTTTCAATCTATTTTCTGGCTATATTGTATTTTAGATACTCATATTTCATTACTTCACACAAAATGCATTGTGATCACAGTTACATTAACAAAGAGTAGAATGAGGTAATGAATTTCTCATGAAGATGAATAACTACGGTTAGTAGCTGACATTGACAAAGTGCATTGTAATGTAAGGCGGAGTGAAGTTGTCTAGATTTGAAACTCGTGTTCTATTATTAAAACGAAATTTTCTACATATTTCCACCCAATTCAATGTTATTATATGTATAGTTGTTTAAAAAATGAAATTATCAATAACAAGATTTATAAATAAGATGAAATAATAATTATATGATTGCACAATGAATTGTTAATGGCCTACAGTTCTTCTTTGGGAGTGTTAAGTGCGAAAAAGTGACATTATACCTTCTAGTGTACTATAAAATATCTTCATAAAATTTAAATTACTTTAATTATCAAATAATTACCGTAAATTAATCAAATATTGCATGTTTTATTTCATAATTTAAAGAGGCATGTAGTCAAATGTGGTAGTAAGGTCAAAGTAGGTAGACTATATATAATTTCAGATTTCCGAAGAATAATTACAAAGTACACAGTTTTTAAATGCCATTTTAGTGTTAAAGAGAATACAAATTTGAACCTTAATAAATCTAAAAGTTGTAGAAATTTGCGTTTTATATATTTATTTATTTATCATACTATATAAATATAATTTATATAATATAATGTGTATTTTAACGTATATATAATATAAATATATACATTATTATGTATTATATACATACCTAATATTATATACATACATCTAATATACATTCGACATTACACTTCACAAGAAATAATTTAGTATCCTGTTTTGTTACGAAATTTAGAAATTCTTTAGAAGTTACTTGCAGCATCAAATCACGCACTCCGCTATCCACAGTAACAAACTTTTACGTTTTCCCTATGGTATTACAATCATAGTAAAATACTAAAAACATTCACAATATGCTAATATTAATTTACAAACTTAGGAGGTTAGTCTTATATTTGATATGTTAGTAAGAGTCATTGTGCTGATAATCTGCAGAGAATCCTATCCCATTGTGGTCACTTCCTTCGTCCTCGTATCTGAAGTAGGTGCTATCAGGATCAGGTTGTTTCGTCTGATGCTAAAGTCCTTGATCGGTGTCAGTTGCATATGTCGTTATCTCCATATAGAATTAATTACAGCCTCAGACAGAAGAATTATTAAATTATTTCATATTTAATGTTCTATTTATTGAGCTGAAAATATTTCACTGACCTGAGCAATTATATATTTTTACCTTCTAGAGTCACAAAATTTAATTTATGGAAGTAATATATACATGTTTTTATATTGACATAGGGTGTTCATTTTATAGTTTCATTCGCGAGTGCATATGCCAGTTACAGCCTTATTTTAAGGTTTGTTTAGCTTACCATACAAATATTAGTGGTTCTTAGTAACTCCCAAAGGTGATGACTTACTAGCATTGCGTATATTTAGAGAAACTTAAAATTATTAATGGTCGATGTATAATCTCCAAATCAGTGAAAGATGTATCATTCACTAGGTCTGATTTGGAGTTTATACATAAACCATTAATTATATTGAATTTATTTATATATATATATATATATATATATATATATATAAAAGTAGATAAGAATATAAGGTTCCTAGACCACTTTCGGAGCCAACAGTAAATCAAGGGAAAATACTGTTTAAAGGACAATAAACGAATCTGTAACTCACGAATAAAAAAATAACCGAATCTATAGCTGTTTGCTTCTACTTTTTTAAGGTGTCTATTGGAAAACTTCTGCTTCGAATCAATCTATTGGAAATGATCTCATATCTGCTTCAAATCAACGAAAATTCTGTTGTAAATATATTAAAATCTTAATGAAAAATCTATTGCCAATGTTCTTTTCATATCTGTTTCGAATAAACGGAAATTGTGTGGTAAATATATTAAAATCTTAATAAAAAATCTCTGAAATGGAATGAAATATCAAGAAATCTAAAATTTTACTGAATTTCTCTAATATCGTTCTTAATCACATTCATATGATAAACATTTCTCAGAAACAACAACAACATAACAAATCGCGTTTGTAACAGCATTTTGAAAATCCATATTGATAATTATATCGTTCTTTGAAGCAGAAATATTTGTCAAACTCTTTGTTGTATCAATGACATAAATAGGTCTATTCGCTAAAAATTCTTTAGGATTATAATACATTTCCATATTTTTGTAGTAAACTTTCTTAAAATCTTGATACATCTGATACATGATTCTGAAAAGACCTCCTGAAATGTTTAAATTTTGTAATTCATCTGGATAATAAGAACCGTTCAATTTTACTCTGATATTTTTTACATTCAAACTATCAAACTTTGAAGGATTTTTCTCTTGATTATTCTGTCTATCTGTTTGAAAACCTATAATTCATATTCACTAGGTCTGATTTGGAGTTTATACATAAACTATTAATTATGTTGAATTTATATATATATATATATATATATATATATATATATATATATATATACAAAGGATGAATCACTAAGATGAGGAATTTGAACAGTTTCCCTAGTCATTCAATGAGTTCAGAGAATTACCCTCTATATGGTAGTATAGTTCAGTAATGTCCCCTGTAGGATTCACTTTATCCTTTTAGACCGTTCAAATTCACAGCATCATCCAGACTTTCCATCCTCCTGGCCAACCAACAAGGAAGAAATTTTTTTACTACTAGATTATATTCTGCGTATCTATTTTTATGTCGTAAACGCTTTATCTAGGTCTGCAAATGTATTGACATTTCCCATGAATCCTAATTTGTTCCTAGTCTCCGGATTTATTGCCAAATTATTTTACACTACCATGTTTCTTCTCATTCATATTACAAGGAAGTACCTTTACACACTCTTTATTTTCTTGTAGATAATTTGATTCTCATTAATGGCTTGAAGTCCATGTATTCATTAAAAACTTATGTTTATCACGGCGATGATACATTATACACCAGTTCAGTATATTGTCATACATTAGATTTACATTATCCTTGTAACATTTAAATTCCAATATGTCCCAAAATTGGTGTACTTTGGGTATGGAAAATAAACTTTTCCACTATACAGTCCTCATTAAAACGGATTTCCATTTTACTTGAGGAATATCTGTGTAAAGTGTAACAGATCGACACGCTAAAGCATCACGCAATTTTTTTTTACTTTTTGATATATATTTTAATCGAATTTAAAATTGAAGTAAAGACGCCTTGATTCAATAGGCCTAGATGGCCCTTCTATAACGATTAACCTGGGAACCAATACACAATCAGTAAGATTTGAAAATATATTACTCAATAAACTATAGTAATCCGGCATTATAATTCTATTTTGGAATAATTAATTTTAATCCTCGTTTATTTCCTCGTCCATATATTTAAAAAAAAAACCGACTTCCTATAGTCTCTGACCAGCATAATTTTTAAAATATTCTTGAAGATTATAGTTTCTATTGGTGTATTTCCACTCATCCCTTAATATTTTAAAGTACTGTTCTATTCATTAACTTCACCTACTCTAGTCAATAACATTTAGTTCTCCCTTTTTATTTCATCCCATTATTTCTGGGACATGAACTTTAACCCCCAAATTAAAGTCATGAGCCTTTCCATCACAAGTTAAAACGGCCTCAGTTGCTTTGCGCAAGTCAATCCCTTTACTACTGAAAACGTATAATATGAAATACATTATAATACCCACTATTTTAGTAGACGGTACTTTTTATATTAACAAAAACTGTCCGATTGGTTTCTTTGTTACTAGGAGTAGTAAATTATGCAGTTAAATATATGTACGGCACAATCAAAAATTATTTTGGGAATTTTTGGCAAAATGTTGATCAGATTAAGGACAATTACGTTCGTTGTTACAGAAATTAAGGCTTTAAGATTGGCTTTATTTGGTTGACAAAGAAAATGGTTTATGTTTGCAATCTTTTTATTATTCAATAATAAATTAAAGATCCAATAACTCCGTTTCCTTTTAAATTAAATTTCACAAAAAAACTTAAATTAAACCCTTAGGCATTGAATATTCAAATATTATTTCAAATACCGAGGTCTACAAGGTACTACTGATTTTTAACGACGTCGATCAATTACCGTCGTCTAGTCCCACTTTGAAGATTAGTCGACAAGTTAGCGGTAACTTTACGCCCACGCTGATCCCCTACCACCTGAGTCCGATACTATTCACTGCTGATTGAGCATTGGGTGACAGCCGCTTTACTACTGAAAGTGAAATCAAATCAATTCCTTTAGTTCTGCCCACCAGATTATATAAATATATTTCTCGGAACATCAGGTCAGGATACATCAATTTTATTCGTGTTACATCCACTCCTTCGCAACATCTATTCATGAGAAATGTGTAGGACAGTATTTAAATTGCGTTATATTGTAAATTTTTTTATTTACAGTTCACGGCGCACGTGTTTAAATTTTAATACAGAGCCTATGATAATTTCAGGAAATACTTCGGTATTGTAAGTTGACTTGTGGCTGGTTGTGAATTCACGTTGGATCGGTTGTGGAAACAACTATTTTAAGTATAAAATGAAAAATATTTACAGCATTTCTACAAAAGTTCTGCATCTGAGTTTTGACAACAGCTTTTAAATGTAATCTAAAAAATCCAAATACAAATTAACTACATATACTGACAGTATTTTAATATTATAATACTACGGTAATTCATTCGGTATGTGAACCAGATATCCTTATATGATCCTTTCAATACACTGACTGTAACTTCTGTTCTAAGTGCCAAGAAATAAATATCAAGTTACCTGAAATGTATATTCAGTCTAACACTGTTCTTTAATTAATCCATCTAGCCTATATAGTATTAACTGCGAAAGTTGTAAAAAATTAATAAAAAATCGCCAAGGGTTTAATGCTTTTCCATAAGATACAAAATGGGTTAAGAGTAATAAAAACGTTTCAACATAACACAAATCCTGATTTTTATTTATTAAGAGTGCGAGGTACATGTTCAGTCTATTATTTTTAATAATATAGTTTTATGATTTATTGGAAAAAATTTGCAAGAATTTAAATGACGTTATCATTAATTTAATGAATATTAACATGCATTTTGTAAATCCAACATATTTGTGTTGTTCCAATACGTACCTCTTTTTAGGCCGTGGCTTTCCAACACTCTAAAAGAGAAATAGTGCAGCAAAATGTGAAAATCCTTTTTACGGATATATCTGGTTTCTATGCAAACCTTGACAGATAAAGCCATTTTTTAATTTCCTTGTTATAAATAACAATATTATTAAAATACTGTTGATGTGCATGACAAGATTTCATTTAATACTAAATGTTGTTCCTTAGTCCTTAGCAATAGTAGTTATTTCAAAGGGTTTACTCTTTTCTTATAAATTATAATGTAGGACAGCACATATTATACAGTAAATAAAATATATTAAAAACAAGAGTTAAAGTATTGAAGAAATACTGTTTAATTGTTTGTCAAGATGCTTTATGGAGTTTTATCTTTATATACCTGAACCCCCCTTCCACAGTTTATTGTTTAATTTATTTTAAATTTTATGCAAGGATTTTAAGTAAAATACGGAAATAATTCTAAATCTTTAAGTTAGGAGTTTGCCAAACCACTTGTCATCTAACTGACTTCACTCAAGAACATAGCTCATCTCATGCTTGAGAACTACTGCCGTTATACAGACAGACATGCTGGCAATCAGACAAAAATTAGTTTATACATCTCCAAAACAACTTACATATTTTGTGTACAGTTATTCAATGGAAATGCTCAGCTAAGTGACTGCTGTCAAGTACGATGTTTCCCGTGTAAAAATTACGTTACAGGGAAAATTTAAAGTTCATAGTTAAATTCAATCCTAAGATATGAAACGGAAAAAATTCACGTGTTGATAGTCAAGTAGAGAAAAGATGATTTTTTCTAGAACCCTTCATGTTAGTTCAGAAAATTACATAATATTTCAAGTACACGACTCAAATCATGCTTGATTTATCAGTGTGGATTTATAATAATTTTACAATGGTTTATATTTATGAGTTTAAATGTATTGTAAACAACATCCTCCCATCTTATTATATGTTTGCCGGCAAATACATCTCTGTGAATTTTAGCTAAAAATAGTTTAAAAAAAACATACAATATACATATATCAGATGTTTAACCAAATACAAAGTTTAATATCCGTTTGCAAATATTTGACACAACTTTATAATAAACGTAACGTATCCATATTTAGTCATATTGGGTTTAACTCATATAATCTAACTAATAAGAGATATTGAGCTTTATTTTCCTGAATGGGGAATAAAAACCTTTGAATATAAAATTGCTTAACGAATGATAGATAGAACAAAAGTTTTAAAAGTATGCAAAAGAAAGAATTTTGCAGGAAGCTAACTAGAGCAGGTCCAGTGACTCCATGCATATCCACAGACTATTGTCCAGAGAAAATGAATGGTCCAGTAAATAGCTGCAGTTAACTCCGGATGTACGTCAGACTGATGAAATGTTGCTATTGTTCCTTCAATGTGATCAACTTACTCGTAATTTTAGCAATCAAATTTATACAGTCTTTGAAAGACGTACAAATTCATTATTATGATTCTAGAAATTTTGTTTATCTCTTCTTTACGAAACACACAAACAGACTCACAGGATGTTCAAAATAGAGTGTCTCAGATTTATGTCACATGATACCAAATAAAACATTTTAAATCAACAAACATACGTCGTTTGTGCATCCCCGATTTGTATTTTAATTTTTATTATATCGAGAACTAGGGAAGGTACATACGCCACACTTCGCACCTATGTTAGGACAAATTACAGAAAAACAATACAAATAATTGTGATTGCTTTAATATTACCAAAATTGTGTGTAATGGAAAATCCATCAGGACTACGTCCAAATGGTCTCTAAACTTTAAAATAAATCCCATCATAGTCCCAAGTTGTATTGGAGCAACCAAGTATTATTAATAGAAAAATACTTGAGCCTGTGGTTAAGAAAGGACAAAGTACGTCCGTCGAAAGAATCTATTTCGGGCCACATATAATTTTTTATTTGTATTGATGTATTAATTATTTTATAGAGGCCCCTCTTATGTAAACAAACTGGGTTCGCAGATGAAACAGCTTTATCTGATAGTGCCCCAACTAAACGACTTCTGTGGAATTATATACAAGAAGATCTATATTATCTTCGATTATGGTTTAGTAAAAATGGACTTGCATTAAATCCTCAGAAATCAGTATATACATATATATATATATATATATATATCCTATGTTTAACCAAATACAAAGTTTAATATCCGTTTCAATGTATACATATATATATATATATATATATATATATATATATATATATATATATATATATATAGAGACAGAAAAAGGTTATTCTCTTCTTAACAAATAAACCACGGTATATTGGTTTGAAACATTTATAAATTTTCGTGTATCTAGGTACACTTCTTCAGATAAATATACATGTATAAATATTTACATAAACTGTGACAAAAAATTAGGTAAGAACTCAAACAAGAAAAACAAACGTTATAAATAAATACAGTAGATCAGCAGCTGATGGTCCATGACATGACGTGTGTGAATAAGTTGACCAAAAATGAATTTATCTTAAATTAAGACCGCTTGGATGTCTTGTCTGAATATATATATATATATATATATATATATATATATATATTGATATAGGTTCATCATAATTGAAAGTCTGAGTTTCTGAAAATTATGTATGTATATATATATATATATATATATATATATATATATATATAATGTTATTATTGTTAAATTAACAACTAATCAAACCTTGCTTACATGTCAAAATTGTATTAACATTTGGAATGTGTATTATCAAGTGTTTCTTCCTTTGTTTGTTTATTTTATTATGTGTATATTTTAAAAATGTACTTAAAAAAGTTGTTAATTACAACGAAATATTGTACGAAAAAATTTTAGTTTTCTTTTGAAACTGCTCTAGGAGACTATATATATATATATATATATATATATATATATATATATACATTTTTCTGAAACTTAGACTTTCAATTATGATGAACTTTGATACCAATTGAAATACCATAATTTGAGTTGTCAAAAAAATCAATTTGATTGCGTCACCCTTACTCAGGGTAAGACTGTGAAGTATTTAAAACACTTACATTGATGAAAACCTTTTTGGAAAGGAATTGTAAAAACAATTAGACCACAGTAACTTGTATTTCTTAGAACATTTTATTTCATTAGACAACTTTGCCATGACAATGTATTAATAAAAATGTATTATGAATTTGTTCATTCTAAATTAAACTACTATTGCCTGTCATGGTGGGGCAGTACATTTCCATCACATTTAAAGAAAATTAAATGTATTCGAAAATAATTCATCACTATTTTTTTTCTGAAAAATAGACGTAAACATTCTTTTCCATTGTTTTTAAGCTAAAATACTTCCACTGCGGCATATATGTATTAAAATGCTATAGTTATTTTTCCAAATTAATGGTAATCCAAGAGTCACTGTTGATCTGCAAATAACACATGGAGGGTATATTACCAGGCAGATAGGCTTGATCAGGCCACCAAGAGTGAATAGCTCTTTGCTGCAGAAGTCTGTTGTATACCTCGGACTCAAGTTTAACAATAGTTTACCTGTTTACAATAAAAATTCACCCACAATGAAAACCTTAAAAATTAATGTCAAGGATTGGCTCTGAATCATAATACTAATCAATTTGAAACATTGCATGCTGTATTAAACTAGTTACTAACTACAAGGTTATTAAATAATAGTAATAATAATAACCAAACAAGTAAGATAATATGTTCGTGTAAAGACTAACTAAAAAAAACAATTTAAAAAATAAAGTTATAAACAAATTTACTTTTGTGTAAACAATTTTTGCCTCAAAAGTAGTTGTCTCAAGAGAGATCGAATAGTTACGGCAATAATATTACGTGTGATAGCATATGTTTTTTATTTTGGATGTGTGTGTGTGTGTGTGTGTGTGTGTGTGTGTGTGTGTGTGTGTGTGTGTGTGTGTGTGTGTGTGTGTGTGTGTGTGTGTGTGTAACAGCAGACAAAAGTAAAAAATGCAAAATGCAAATATAATATACTGACTCCCTGCAACATACTATTCTGCAACATTTCAATATTACAATGTTCAGGATATACAGGGGTAGGCACATACAGGTATATTTGCATCTGTAATCCATCTGTAAAAAACTTGGGAATTATAGATCGATTTTCTGAGTTTTTTATTAAATTTTACGAGTTATTTGTGTGTTGTTGCTGTGGCCATTCTGCTGTATTTAAACTCTAAGAGTGTTTTATGGTTAACTATAAACTATTGTTAAGTGAAATTGATGTTAAATTATTACTATACATAACTGTATTTTTTGTCTTATAAATTAAAGTTACTAAGATATATTTCAAGTATATATTATAAATTATAGTAGTGAATAATATAAGGTAGTATCACTGTAACTGAAACAAGTGAAAATTCGGAATTAATCTTAAGTCAACAATTTTAACACAATTTATATACATATTCGAGGTTGATATACGACTACGTTAAGAGAAATTTTTATATTATTTTAAATTATTTATATAACGTGGCAGTACAACAATTACCTTAGAAAAACAGTAAATTTGTATACTGGACTACTCACTATTATACTTAGTGCAGTGGCTAAGCGGAAGTACAGTTCAATAAATTAGCAACAAGGGAGCTAAAGCACGCCTCACGTGTACACCACTTTTATAAAGACACAAGAGTGGTGGTTTGCAATGCATGAACAGCCACAAGTGTCACTAACGAAGTGTTGTTGCAGCTGTTGACAACTTGAGCCACCAGACGGCGCCAGCATGTCCTTGGGTCAAACTCCCTCCCACATCCAAACTTTTTATTGCCTCTATAATGGGTAAACACTCGTGGTTATTTAATTTCGATCTTATGTTGAGGAACTCTAACATATTCGTTCTAGAAACTTATTATACTAAAAACTATATGAGAAGTGCATATATGGGACATTTACTGGATTTCCGATTTTGATTTACTGCTATTATAAGTATTAAATAATAGTTATAGAGGTCACTATAAACATTAAAAAATATATGTAGAAAGTTATAAATTTACCAATGAAACAACAATATAAAGATTGTCGTTAACATTAAATGATTCACAGAACAGCACCATAGGAAATTTACAACCGAATTCTGACAAAAGTTTCTATTAAAAAATAATCCGTTAATTACAGACATATTTGTACCCACAACAGTTATGTGTAAGTTAAAATTATAAGAATCTGTATGACTGGAAAGTAAAATCTACAATAAGTTTAGTTAGTACTCTGTATACAGGACTATATCCAAAGGTTGCATGAGCACCAATTTATGATTAACAATGTTCTCTGAGGCTTTGGCTGAGTCGTATTGATACTGATATTTTAATACTGTTAAATAACATTGCATGATATTCTCAATGCTATCCATTTAGACAGTATTCATTTTGAAAAGTTTGTGATGATAAATAGTCATGTACTTTAACAAAATGTATAGGGTATTTATCCTTTATGGCACTGTATTTTACAACAGATACTAACGTATTTCTGCCATCCACATTTTAAAAATACAACCACGGTCTTATTAATTTATAAGCAAATATTCATTACGGATTAAACATGTTTAACGTTTATATTGTATTTATTATAATTTTAAATTTATATCAATATATATTATATACATATTGTTTACACACATACGTTATCTGGGACATATATTGTGGCATATATTTTTCAAGTTTCCCCTAAAGAGACAAGAGAAAGGACTAAGAAGAATTTTTTCATAAATTTATATACTCTGCTAGTGCGTACAGCAGCTGGTACATACGAGTACGGTATTATATGTACTCGTACAGCATAAAAAAGTGTTTGGTCTAATGGCATTCAACTTGCAGTGGCAGCTTTCGTTGTTCATTACGAGGCTAGTAGCGAGAGTGTTACTATCACGTTGGGACTCAGCTGTACTGCGATATATAAAGGAAAAAAAGTGATTTCAATCTACTTAAGCATTCGATCAATTTAAATTCTGAAAGTGGTGGTGAAACTCCTAAAAAGCCAAGGATGCATTTGCCTTTAAAAGCTACTGATACCATTGAAGTATTTGATCTGAAGTCAGGTTTTTAAATGAATAAGATTTTAATATAAATTTAAATCTATATAACACTTTTGGAAGACACGTTGCACATAAAATATAGGAGAACATTCTTTAAGGTTAATACCTCATAGAAACAGACCCAAAATAATAGAACAATTATATATTATAATTTAGTAGGTATATTAAATGAAATATTTCAATAAGGAATATAGTAATCAAGATCTAATGTAAGTTCTGGCATAGTTTGCTCGTTGTATTTAATACTAATTCTCTTCATAAGAAAATATTTAATGTCAATCAGGTGTTTAAAACATCTATAAGTATGGTATTAACAATGTAACTTTTAATTAAGATATAAGTAGTATTTATTGTTAATATGATATTACTCGTACATCTATAATGGATACAAAGTAAAACTGAGTAAAAAACATAGAAACTGTTTATACATCTTTTTTAGCCCACTATAAATTAATCCATATTTTGTATTTATGTTACTTGCAATACACACTCATAATGTTTAAAATGTTTCGGTTTATCACGGTAAGTTTTATGGCTTATTATGTATGTTAAAACTTATAGTATATAACTTATAGATGACGTGACACATAAATAAATAGCAAATTATCAATTTAAGAAACCTTTAAAGTATATACATTTGACTAAAGATAACTGTATCGAATTTGTTATTTTCCACAGTCTAATACAAAAATACCTACAAATGTGTTTATTTATATAGAAAAAACATTATTAATAGGTATAATATAATATTCCATTATGAAGGGTGTCAAACCATCTGTGGCAGTATACAAAGGTTGAAGGGGTTCACAAGAATGTCAGTGGATCCATATTGCAAGTGTCCTTCACTTGTAACAACACTTGTCCGGAGATTTTCTCTAAACTATCGTACTGTACTACTGTTCCTCAATGAAGTATTTAAAAACTTCCAAATAAATGTCTAGTAAACATATAATTATATAAAAAATATTGTTTGTAATGTGTTTACACCAATATCACATAGGGCAATTAGATAGGAGCATGAAGGGCTGAATGTAGATAAGAAGTTCTGTAACGTACGTCAGAATATGTAGATATAGCATTAAAATAAATAATAATATAAAAAATATATTATTGGTAGTTAGTATCCGCTCTACAGCCATTACAAACTACGCGTCTCTTAAAACACTTCGCTGAATTTTCGTGCAGAATAAGAGTCCTAATGCTTATTTTATTCTTGAGACAAACAGATTAAAAAGATTTTATTATTTCCCCGCAAGCAAGAAAACTTTTTACCAGTATACTAAGTGATGGGTTTCAATTAAGACAAACCAAATCCCATTTATGAACATGCACCATTGCAAAACAAATTCTTGTACTTAGAAATGAAATCTCAAGCAAATATTCTATAATCTATGGATTACATTATCTTATGATAACTTTCTGATACTTATGATACATGTATTAATATTCTACGTGTTAAATTCAAATATTTATAGTCACATTGCCCACAAATTTATCGCCCGGTGATTTTCTCTTTACATAAGACCAACATAAGATTTACGGTAATGCTATAACGCCCGAGCAATATTGATTTGCACTATTATCGTACTTGATCTTTCCTATGTAAAAATGAAGGTTTAATTAAATTTTTTAAGACTGTTTTCGATATATGGTGTGAAAATACACACAGAAATTAATTATGTTGCAGTCCCTCCTTCGCTAATGGTCAGCCAATCAAAATTTCATGTTTTCAAAGTCATTAGATAACAAATTTTTAAAATGGTAGTTTTCGATTAATTCATTTTCTTTTTAAAGACGATTAAAGGAACAAGTTCAATTTAAAATGCGTGGTACTTTGAATTAAATTTGCAAATAATACTTTATGATGTACATAGCAGTTGTCCTCCGCTTTGCGACCAGTTTCCTATTGAATAACGGGTACGTCGTAACCTTATCCCTTTAAATGAAAAATATGCCTTGAAAAATATTAATTTTCGCTAAAGGGTATTCTAATTTCGAAAATTAGTTCTTCTTATATCTGTTTTACGAAAAGGATTTGAGGCCCTGAAGCTGTAGAATGAAATTTGTAATTGTTTTCTTCAATGTTTACAAAATGAATGGATGATCTAGTCTATGCATGCAAAGTGTAAAAACGTTATCTTTTTGCTCTAGACCATAGACTAGTTATTGGAAATGGGACCATTGATCTTTTTACATTATTCTGAGCGTTTTTTGCGCTCCATCCCCTTGGAACTAAATCTCAGCCAATAAGTTTTACCTCGGAAAAAAAACTTGTTTTACAATAAAAACATTTTTCTGTGAAATTCTGTAAGCGAGTTACGAGATGGCTTTAGCCCGAAACTTGGCACAGCTATGTAATAGGCCCTAATATCAGTAACATGAACATATTATTATAAAAAATTTATTATAACACTAAAGAAACAACATTGAATGTGTATACCGTTAATTCTCGAAATGGTGAACAATATATATATATATTAATAATCATTTACAAGCAATAAACCTAATATGGTATAGGATAGTACATGGGCTTATGGTAGGACTGTTCAGTGTAAATCTTTAACAGGCGTGCCTACGTTATGGTGACGTCGATGATATGAGGTTTTATGACAGAGTGTTGTCTCGCAAGTCGGTTACTTTGAAACGTCAATAAGAAACTGTAACAATAAACTAATCTTAAATTATAAAAAAAATAATTATTTTATACAAGAAAGATTTATTTAACATGTTTAAAACTGTCTTTTAATATAAACCATAGAGACCACAGTATTATCGGTTGGTGTCTAGATAATTTACATAACAAGGAAAACTAGCTTGGTTAACTGCTCTAACTAACGTAGCGTTTGCATAGTTCAGCTGTCCTTAATCGGATTACTGGACAATAGCAATACATTAGGGGCCCTATGATAGAGTTGGATAGAATAGTAATTATCACACTATTTTATAAAGATTACGGTGTCCTAAGATTACTTGTACTATTGAAATTATATACTAATTATTGAATGAATCTATATACATTTTGTGTTGAATGACTTTAATGCATGATTATTTACAGAAGTTGATAATAAGATTTTCCAAATTATTGCAATCTATAGCCTATGATTTCCATATAATTCCTTTTGATTCATAAGAAAAAAACTATCCTAATTAAAAGACATTCTATACTTCCTCTGGGGAGTATTTAGTATTACTTATAATACATGTAAAATAATGTGCAAAGGTTTAATAGAGGAATAACTTTATTCTGTGATAGAAAAGGGGATAAATCGTTCAATTTCATCCTAAGAATTGTCATCACAAAAGGGAGGAAATAAGTAATTGTCACTGAAATTAACACAGCACAACACTAAGGCCAGACTAGAATAATTGTGGCATAATGTAAATAATCTATTTGTTTATAAGTAATCAAAATTTTAACAAGATACAGAATGTATTAAAATACCATGAATAAGATCCCCCACCCTTTATTCCAAATGTATTAGTAATGCAAGTGGGGGGGGGGGGGGGTGGGGGGGGGGGGGGGTGGGGGGGGGGGGGGGTGGGGGGGGGGGGGGGTGGGGGGGGGGGGGGGTGGGGGGGGGGGGGGGTGGGAAAATCTGATTTGAGCTACGACCAACCGTTTAGCCGCTATCAAGTCCGGAATGTAAATTTGTAGGCGAAAATTTCCAAATATTTTCACTTAATCGCGTTTTGCGGTCAAACTAATGGAGATATAGTAAAAAGTCACTAAACCTTTTTTGTAGATAATATTATTTCCTAAATCTAACCTTTGTTTCATTTTGACCTCCGACCAATGGTTTCACCGCTATCTACCCCAAAAACAAAGTTTTCGCGTGAAAATTACAAAAAAATTGCACATAATCACGTTTTTCGACCAAACTAATGGAGATAGAGCAAAAGGTTACTGGACCTTTTCTGTAGATCGCAAAATTTGCTAATTTGATGGGTCAATCAGATTTGAGCTACAACCTACCGTTCGGCCGCTATCGAGCTCGAAACTTTATTTTAAGCGAAAAAATCTCTGGAATGTCAAATGTTCAAGCGTTTTGTCGCTTAACCATGGAAGATAGAGCAAAAAGTCACTGGACCTTTTTTGTAGTTCACTTCATTCCTGACCATGAATTTTTCGTCAGATCCGAGCTAGCTCTAACGGTTCGCCCGCTTTCGGACTTACAAAAAAGGCCTGCAGGGGCGAAAAATGCATGAATTTTCTCGAATTTTTTTGAGGGGTTTAAAAGTAAAAAAGTCCGGTTTTCAGACTTTTCCTGTTGGTTACACGACAAAAGGTACCCGCGTGCCAAATTTCAAGTTTCCAGCACTTCTAGAACTATGTTAGAATTTGTATACATCCATCAGTGAGTGAGTGAGTGAGTGGTTTCACATGCGGCTGTATATTATATAGGACTCGCCTTCGGCTCGCTGGGGGCTACGCCCCCAGGCCCCCATTTGGGTGTTGGCTAAATTCGGGGATAAGCGTAGTTCGGTGATTGGTTAAATTCAGACGTGAAGTTTCCAAATTTTATGTATCCGTTCTCGAGAATCTTACGGGTCGTAATGCTTCGCTAACGCTCAGCCAAAAGATGTGTGGTGTATAATATTAATCAATTGATGTGGTAGAAGAGTTAAGTTATGTGTTCGTGAAATTTGGAGACAAGAAGAATTTGGTTTTAACCAAAGTCAGAGGACGTATGTATACCATAGTTTAATTTTCCGGATTTACCCAAACTTTTGACTTTGAGGGCGTTTTGCGGCTTAACCGTTAGAGATACGACAAAAAGTGACTGGACCTTTCTTGTCGGAAATTTAATTTTGTTTTTCGATTGTGACCTCAGATTTGATCTACGACCTATGGTTTAGTCGGTACAACGCTTGGGATAAAAGTCTGCCCCGGTCAGCTGTTGTGTAAACAGATTTAGTGTAAATAAATTTAAAACTGCCTTTATTAGATTATTAAGTTGATCAGGGGGTTTGTTTTAATCAGGAGTGCATCAACCAGGAAATTCCCGGGAGGGGGGTTAATGTTATCGGGAGTTATTAGAACGCGTGGTATACTTTTCTGGAAAATGTGTGTCTGTGCTACGAGAATATGTGTACAGTATTTTTTATCAAAATAAAACGTTGATGAGGGGGTTTATATTACTTCGGAAATTTTCATTCCATACCAGACTGTTGATAAGGAATCACTATTTCATTTTAAAAAGCACTCTGTCCCTATCTACTATTAAAGCTTCACTAACGCTCAGCCAACTCCCGATGTGGAGGGAGGGGGGTTATAGTCACTCGTTAACGGAGTAATACAAGTCCAATCTGGAACCAGCATGAATCGCACTAATTATAGTTGCAAAATTTAAAACTCCTAAAATTGACGACAAAGAATTAGCCATTTATAGCATTTATCAGGATTACGGAAAGATAAACGACAGAAAGCTACTGGACCTTTTTTGTAGATCCTATGAATAGCTACTTACAAAAAGTTTTACATTTAAGCTAGGACCAACAGTTCGGCCACTATCGAGCACGAAAAGTAAGTTTTTAAGTGAAATTTACAATATAATTACGTTTTACGGCTAAATCATGGAAGATAGAGTAAAAGGTCAATGGACCTTTTGTGTAGATCGCATTATTTTGTATTAAAATAAAATTTTTACTCTGGGCTAGGACTAAGTTTTTGTCTGAAATAGAGCCCAGAAAACAAAATCTCACGTAAAACTCAAAAAATCAAAACTTTAAAACGCGTTATGAGGCCAAACCGTTGAGGATATGGCAAAATGTTACTGAACGTTTTTTGTAGATCACGTGATTTTCTAAATCCACAAGAAAATCTGATTTGAGCTACGACCAACCGTTTAGCCGCTATCAAGTCCGGAATGTAAATTTGTAGGCGAAAATTTCCAAATATTTTCACTTAATCGCGTTTTGCGGTCAAACTAATGGAGATATAGTAAAAAGTCACTAAACCTTTTTTGTAGATAATATTATTTCCTAAATCTAACCTTTGTTTCATTTTGACCTCCGACCAATGGTTTCACCGCTATCTACCCCAAAAACAAAGTTTTCGCGTGAAAATTACAAAAAAATTGCACATAATCACGTTTTTTTCGACCAAACTAATGGAGATAGAGCAAAAGGTTACTGGACCTTTTCTGTAGATCGCAAAATTTGCTAATTTGATGGGTCAATCAGATTTGAGCTACAACCTACCGTTCGGCCGCTATCGAGCTCGAAACTTTATTTTAAGCGAAAAAATCTCTGGAATGTCAAATGTTCAAGCGTTTTGTCGCTTAACCATGGAAGATAGAGCAAAAAGTCACTGGACCTTTTTTGTAGTTCACTTCATTCCTGACCATGAATTTTTCGTCAGATCCGAGCTAGCTCTAACGGTTCGCCCGCTTTCGGACTTACAAAAAAGGCCTGCAGGGGCGAAAAATGCATGAATTTTCTCGAATTTTTTTGAGGGGTTTAAAAGTAAAAAAGTCCGGTTTTCAGACTTTTCCTGTTGGTTACACGACAAAAGGTACCCGCGTGCCAAATTTCAAGTTTCCAGCACTTCTAGAACTATGTTAGAATTTGTATACATCCATCAGTGAGTGAGTGAGTGAGTGGTTTCACATGCGGCTGTATATTATATAGGACTCGCCTTCGGCTCGCTGGGGGCTACGCCCCCAGGCCCCCATTTGGGTGTTGGCTAAATTCGGGGATAAGCGTAGTTCGGTGATTGGTTAAATTCAGACGTGAAGTTTCCAAATTTTATGTATCCGTTCTCGAGAATCTTACGGGTCGTAATGCTTCGCTAACGCTCAGCCAAAAGATGTGTGGTGTATAATATTAATCAATTGATGTGGTAGAAGAGTTAAGTTATGTGTTCGTGAAATTTGGAGACAAGAAGAATTTGGTTTTAACCAAAGTCAGAGGACGTATGTATACCATAGTTTAATTTTCCGGATTTACCCAAACTTTTGACTTTGAGGGCGTTTTGCGGCTTAACCGTTAGAGATACGACAAAAAGTGACTGGACCTTTCTTGTCGGAAATTTAATTTTGTTTTTCGATTGTGACCTCAGATTTGATCTACGACCTATGGTTTAGTCGGTACAACGCTTGGGATAAAAGTCTGCCCCGGTCAGCTGTTGTGTAAACAGATTTAGTGTAAATAAATTTAAAACTGCCTTTATTAGATTATTAAGTTGATCAGGGGGTTTGTTTTAATCAGGAGTGCATCAACCAGGAAATTCCCGGGAGGGGGGTTAATGTTATCGGGAGTTATTAGAACGCGTGGTATACTTTTCTGGAAAATGTGTGTCTGTGCTACGAGAATATGTGTACAGTATTTTTTATCAAAATAAAACGTTGATGAGGGGGTTTATATTACTTCGGAAATTTTCATTCCATACCAGACTGTTGATAAGGAATCACTATTTCATTTTAAAAAGCACTCTGTCCCTATCTACTATTAAAGCTTCACTAACGCTCAGCCAACTCCCGATGTGGAGGGAGGGGGGTTATAGTCACTCGTTAACGGAGTAATACAAGTCCAATCTGGAACCAGCATGAATCGCACTAATTATAGTTGCAAAATTTAAAACTCCTAAAATTGACGACAAAGAATTAGCCATTTATAGCATTTATCAGGATTACGGAAAGATAAACGACAGAAAGCTACTGGACCTTTTTTGTAGATCCTATGAATAGCTACTTACAAAAAGTTTTACATTTAAGCTAGGACCAACAGTTCGGCCACTATCGAGCACGAAAAGTAAGTTTTTAAGTGAAATTTACAATATAATTACGTTTTACGGCTAAATCATGGAAGATAGAGTAAAAGGTCAATGGACCTTTTGTGTAGATCGCATTATTTTGTATTAAAATAAAATTTTTACTCTGGGCTAGGACTAAGTTTTTGTCTGAAATAGAGCCCAGAAAACAAAATCTCACGTAAAACTCAAAAAATCAAAACTTTAAAACGCGTTATGAGGCCAAACCGTTGAGGATATGGCAAAATGTTACTGAACGTTTTTTGTAGATCACGTGATTTTCTAAATCCACAAGAAAATCTGATTTGAGCTACGACCAACCGTTTAGCCGCTATCAAGTCCGGAATGTAAATTTGTAGGCGAAAATTTCCAAATATTTTCACTTAATCGCGTTTTGCGGTCAAACTAATGGAGATATAGTAAAAAGTCACTAAACCTTTTTTGTAGATAATATTATTTCCTAAATCTAACCTTTGTTTCATTTTGACCTCCGACCAATGGTTTCACCGCTATCTACCCCAAAAACAAAGTTTTCGCGTGAAAATTACAAAAAAATTGCACATAATCACGTTTTTTCGACCAAACTAATGGAGATAGAGCAAAAGGTTACTGGACCTTTTCTGTAGATCGCAAAATTTGCTAATTTGATGGGTCAATCAGATTTGAGCTACAACCTACCGTTCGGCCGCTATCGAGCTCGAAACTTTATTTTAAGCGAAAAAATCTCTGGAATGTCAAATGTTCAAGCGTTTTGTCGCTTAACCATGGAAGATAGAGCAAAAAGTCACTGGACCTTTTTTGTAGTTCACTTCATTCCTGACCATGAATTTTTCGTCAGATCCGAGCTAGCTCTAACGGTTCGCCCGCTTTCGGACTTACAAAAAAGGCCTGCAGGGGCGAAAAATGCATGAATTTTCTCGAATTTTTTTGAGGGGTTTAAAAGTAAAAAAGTCCGGTTTTCAGACTTTTCCTGTTGGTTACACGACAAAAGGTACCCGCGTGCCAAATTTCAAGTTTCCAGCACTTCTAGAACTATGTTAGAATTTGTATACATCCATCAGTGAGTGAGTGAGTGAGTGAGTGGTTTCACATGCGGCTGTATATTATATAGGACTCGCCTTCGGCTCGCTGGGGGCTACGCCCCCAGGCCCCCATTTGGGTGTTGGCTAAATTCGGGGATAAGCGTAGTTCGGTGATTGGTTAAATTCAGACGTGAAGTTTCCAAATTTTATGTATCCGTTCTCGAGAATCTTACGGGTCGTAATGCTTCGCTAACGCTCAGCCAAAAGATGTGTGGTGTATAATATTAATCAATTGATGTGGTAGAAGAGTTAAGTTATGTGTTCGTGAAATTTGGAGACAAGAAGAATTTGGTTTTAACCAAAGTCAGAGGACGTATGTATACCATAGTTTAATTTTCCGGATTTACCCAAACTTTTGACTTTGAGGGCGTTTTGCGGCTTAACCGTTAGAGATACGACAAAAAGTGACTGGACCTTTCTTGTCGGAAATTTAATTTTGTTTTTCGATTGTGACCTCAGATTTGATCTACGACCTATGGTTTAGTCGGTACAACGCTTGGGATAAAAGTCTGCCCCGGTCAGCTGTTGTGTAAACAGATTTAGTGTAAATAAATTTAAAACTGCCTTTATTAGATTATTAAGTTGATCAGGGGGTTTGTTTTAATCAGGAGTGCATCAACCAGGAAATTCCCGGGAGGGGGGTTAATGTTATCGGGAGTTATTAGAACGCGTGGTATACTTTTCTGGAAAATGTGTGTCTGTGCTACGAGAATATGTGTACAGTATTTTTTATCAAAATAAAACGTTGATGAGGGGGTTTATATTACTTCGGAAATTTTCATTCCATACCAGACTGTTGATAAGGAATCACTATTTCATTTTAAAAAGCACTCTGTCCCTATCTACTATTAAAGCTTCACTAACGCTCAGCCAACTCCCGATGTGGAGGGAGGGGGGTTATAGTCACTCGTTAACGGAGTAATACAAGTCCAATCTGGAACCAGCATGAATCGCACTAATTATAGTTGCAAAATTTAAAACTCCTAAAATTGACGACAAAGAATTAGCCATTTATAGCATTTATCAGGATTACGGAAAGATAAACGACAGAAAGCTACTGGACCTTTTTTGTAGATCCTATGAATAGCTACTTACAAAAAGTTTTACATTTAAGCTAGGACCAACAGTTCGGCCACTATCGAGCACGAAAAGTAAGTTTTTAAGTGAAATTTACAATATAATTACGTTTTACGGCTAAATCATGGAAGATAGAGTAAAAGGTCAATGGACCTTTTGTGTAGATCGCATTATTTTGTATTAAAATAAAATTTTTACTCTGGGCTAGGACTAAGTTTTTGTCTGAAATAGAGCCCAGAAAACAAAATCTCACGTAAAACTCAAAAAATCAAAACTTTAAAACGCGTTATGAGGCCAAACCGTTGAGGATATGGCAAAATGTTACTGAACGTTTTTTGTAGATCACGTGATTTTCTAAATCCACAAGAAAATCTGATTTGAGCTACGACCAACCGTTTAGCCGCTATCAAGTCCGGAATGTAAATTTGTAGGCGAAAATTTCCAAATATTTTCACTTAATCGCGTTTTGCGGTCAAACTAATGGAGATATAGTAAAAAGTCACTAAACCTTTTTTGTAGATAATATTATTTCCTAAATCTAACCTTTGTTTCATTTTGACCTCCGACCAATGGTTTCACCGCTATCTACCCCAAAAACAAAGTTTTCGCGTGAAAATTACAAAAAAATTGCACATAATCACGTTTTTCGACCAAACTAATGGAGATAGAGCAAAAGGTTACTGGACCTTTTCTGTAGATCGCAAAATTTGCTAATTTGATGGGTCAATCAGATTTGAGCTACAACCTACCGTTCGGCCGCTATCGAGCTCGAAACTTTATTTTAAGCGAAAAAATCTCTGGAATGTCAAATGTTCAAGCGTTTTGTCGCTTAACCATGGAAGATAGAGCAAAAAGTCACTGGACCTTTTTTGTAGTTCACTTCATTCCTGACCATGAATTTTTCGTCAGATCCGAGCTAGCTCTAACGGTTCGCCCGCTTTCGGACTTACAAAAAAGGCCTGCAGGGGCGAAAAATGCATGAATTTTCTCGAATTTTTTTGAGGGGTTTAAAAGTAAAAAAGTCCGGTTTTCAGACTTTTCCTGTTGGTTACACGACAAAAGGTACCCGCGTGCCAAATTTCAAGTTTCCAGCACTTCTAGAACTATGTTAGAATTTGTATACATCCATCAGTGAGTGAGTGAGTGAGTGGTTTCACATGCGGCTGTATATTATATAGGACTCGCCTTCGGCTCGCTGGGGGCTACGCCCCCAGGCCCCCATTTGGGTGTTGGCTAAATTCGGGGATAAGCGTAGTTCGGTGATTGGTTAAATTCAGACGTGAAGTTTCCAAATTTTATGTATCCGTTCTCGAGAATCTTACGGGTCGTAATGCTTCGCTAACGCTCAGCCAAAAGATGTGTGGTGTATAATATTAATCAATTGATGTGGTAGAAGAGTTAAGTTATGTGTTCGTGAAATTTGGAGACAAGAAGAATTTGGTTTTAACCAAAGTCAGAGGACGTATGTATACCATAGTTTAATTTTCCGGATTTACCCAAACTTTTGACTTTGAGGGCGTTTTGCGGCTTAACCGTTAGAGATACGACAAAAAGTGACTGGACCTTTCTTGTCGGAAATTTAATTTTGTTTTTCGATTGTGACCTCAGATTTGATCTACGACCTATGGTTTAGTCGGTACAACGCTTGGGATAAAAGTCTGCCCCGGTCAGCTGTTGTGTAAACAGATTTAGTGTAAATAAATTTAAAACTGCCTTTATTAGATTATTAAGTTGATCAGGGGGTTTGTTTTAATCAGGAGTGCATCAACCAGGAAATTCCCGGGAGGGGGGTTAATGTTATCGGGAGTTATTAGAACGCGTGGTATACTTTTCTGGAAAATGTGTGTCTGTGCTACGAGAATATGTGTACAGTATTTTTTATCAAAATAAAACGTTGATGAGGGGGTTTATATTACTTCGGAAATTTTCATTCCATACCAGACTGTTGATAAGGAATCACTATTTCATTTTAAAAAGCACTCTGTCCCTATCTACTATTAAAGCTTCACTAACGCTCAGCCAACTCCCGATGTGGAGGGAGGGGGGTTATAGTCACTCGTTAACGGAGTAATACAAGTCCAATCTGGAACCAGCATGAATCGCACTAATTATAGTTGCAAAATTTAAAACTCCTAAAATTGACGACAAAGAATTAGCCATTTATAGCATTTATCAGGATTACGGAAAGATAAACGACAGAAAGCTACTGGACCTTTTTTGTAGATCCTATGAATAGCTACTTACAAAAAGTTTTACATTTAAGCTAGGACCAACAGTTCGGCCACTATCGAGCACGAAAAGTAAGTTTTTAAGTGAAATTTACAATATAATTACGTTTTACGGCTAAATCATGGAAGATAGAGTAAAAGGTCAATGGACCTTTTGTGTAGATCGCATTATTTTGTATTAAAATAAAATTTTTACTCTGGGCTAGGACTAAGTTTTTGTCTGAAATAGAGCCCAGAAAACAAAATCTCACGTAAAACTCAAAAAATCAAAACTTTAAAACGCGTTATGAGGCCAAACCGTTGAGGATATGGCAAAATGTTACTGAACGTTTTTTGTAGATCACGTGATTTTCTAAATCCACAAGAAAATCTGATTTGAGCTACGACCAACCGTTTAGCCGCTATCAAGTCCGGAATGTAAATTTGTAGGCGAAAATTTCCAAATATTTTCACTTAATCGCGTTTTGCGGTCAAACTAATGGAGATATAGTAAAAAGTCACTAAACCTTTTTTGTAGATAATATTATTTCCTAAATCTAACCTTTGTTTCATTTTGACCTCCGACCAATGGTTTCACCGCTATCTACCCCAAAAACAAAGTTTTCGCGTGAAAATTACAAAAAAATTGCACATAATCACGTTTTTCGACCAAACTAATGGAGATAGAGCAAAAGGTTACTGGACCTTTTCTGTAGATCGCAAAATTTGCTAATTTGATGGGTCAATCAGATTTGAGCTACAACCTACCGTTCGGCCGCTATCGAGCTCGAAACTTTATTTTAAGCGAAAAAATCTCTGGAATGTCAAATGTTCAAGCGTTTTGTCGCTTAACCATGGAAGATAGAGCAAAAAGTCACTGGACCTTTTTTGTAGTTCACTTCATTCCTGACCATGAATTTTTCGTCAGATCCGAGCTAGCTCTAACGGTTCGCCCGCTTTCGGACTTACAAAAAAGGCCTGCAGGGGCGAAAAATGCATGAATTTTCTCGAATTTTTTTGAGGGGTTTAAAAGTAAAAAAGTCCGGTTTTCAGACTTTTCCTGTTGGTTACACGACAAAAGGTACCCGCGTGCCAAATTTCAAGTTTCCAGCACTTCTAGAACTATGTTAGAATTTGTATACATCCATCAGTGAGTGAGTGAGTGAGTGGTTTCACATGCGGCTGTATATTATATAGGACTCGCCTTCGGCTCGCTGGGGGCTACGCCCCCAGGCCCCCATTTGGGTGTTGGCTAAATTCGGGGATAAGCGTAGTTCGGTGATTGGTTAAATTCAGACGTGAAGTTTCCAAATTTTATGTATCCGTTCTCGAGAATCTTACGGGTCGTAATGCTTCGCTAACGCTCAGCCAAAAGATGTGTGGTGTATAATATTAATCAATTGATGTGGTAGAAGAGTTAAGTTATGTGTTCGTGAAATTTGGAGACAAGAAGAATTTGGTTTTAACCAAAGTCAGAGGACGTATGTATACCATAGTTTAATTTTCCGGATTTACCCAAACTTTTGACTTTGAGGGCGTTTTGCGGCTTAACCGTTAGAGATACGACAAAAAGTGACTGGACCTTTCTTGTCGGAAATTTAATTTTGTTTTTCGATTGTGACCTCAGATTTGATCTACGACCTATGGTTTAGTCGGTACAACGCTTGGGATAAAAGTCTGCCCCGGTCAGCTGTTGTGTAAACAGATTTAGTGTAAATAAATTTAAAACTGCCTTTATTAGATTATTAAGTTGATCAGGGGGTTTGTTTTAATCAGGAGTGCATCAACCAGGAAATTCCCGGGAGGGGGGTTAATGTTATCGGGAGTTATTAGAACGCGTGGTATACTTTTCTGGAAAATGTGTGTCTGTGCTACGAGAATATGTGTACAGTATTTTTTATCAAAATAAAACGTTGATGAGGGGGTTTATATTACTTCGGAAATTTTCATTCCATACCAGACTGTTGATAAGGAATCACTATTTCATTTTAAAAAGCACTCTGTCCCTATCTACTATTAAAGCTTCACTAACGCTCAGCCAACTCCCGATGTGGAGGGAGGGGGGTTATAGTCACTCGTTAACGGAGTAATACAAGTCCAATCTGGAACCAGCATGAATCGCACTAATTATAGTTGCAAAATTTAAAACTCCTAAAATTGACGACAAAGAATTAGCCATTTATAGCATTTATCAGGATTACGGAAAGATAAACGACAGAAAGCTACTGGACCTTTTTTGTAGATCCTATGAATAGCTACTTACAAAAAGTTTTACATTTAAGCTAGGACCAACAGTTCGGCCACTATCGAGCACGAAAAGTAAGTTTTTAAGTGAAATTTACAATATAATTACGTTTTACGGCTAAATCATGGAAGATAGAGTAAAAGGTCAATGGACCTTTTGTGTAGATCGCATTATTTTGTATTAAAATAAAATTTTTACTCTGGGCTAGGACTAAGTTTTTGTCTGAAATAGAGCCCAGAAAACAAAATCTCACGTAAAACTCAAAAAATCAAAACTTTAAAACGCGTTATGAGGCCAAACCGTTGAGGATATGGCAAAATGTTACTGAACGTTTTTTGTAGATCACGTGATTTTCTAAATCCACAAGAAAATCTGATTTGAGCTACGACCAACCGTTTAGCCGCTATCAAGTCCGGAATGTAAATTTGTAGGCGAAAATTTCCAAATATTTTCACTTAATCGCGTTTTGCGGTCAAACTAATGGAGATATAGTAAAAAGTCACTAAACCTTTTTTGTAGATAATATTATTTCCTAAATCTAACCTTTGTTTCATTTTGACCTCCGACCAATGGTTTCACCGCTATCTACCCCAAAAACAAAGTTTTCGCGTGAAAATTACAAAAAAATTGCACATAATCACGTTTTTCGACCAAACTAATGGAGATAGAGCAAAAGGTTACTGGACCTTTTCTGTAGATCGCAAAATTTGCTAATTTGATGGGTCAATCAGATTTGAGCTACAACCTACCGTTCGGCCGCTATCGAGCTCGAAACTTTATTTTAAGCGAAAAAATCTCTGGAATGTCAAATGTTCAAGCGTTTTGTCGCTTAACCATGGAAGATAGAGCAAAAAGTCACTGGACCTTTTTTGTAGTTCACTTCATTCCTGACCATGAATTTTTCGTCAGATCCGAGCTAGCTCTAACGGTTCGCCCGCTTTCGGACTTACAAAAAAGGCCTGCAGGGGCGAAAAATGCATGAATTTTCTCGAATTTTTTTGAGGGGTTTAAAAGTAAAAAAGTCCGGTTTTCAGACTTTTCCTGTTGGTTACACGACAAAAGGTACCCGCGTGCCAAATTTCAAGTTTCCAGCACTTCTAGAACTATGTTAGAATTTGTATACATCCATCAGTGAGTGAGTGAGTGAGTGGTTTCACATGCGGCTGTATATTATATAGGACTCGCCTTCGGCTCGCTGGGGGCTACGCCCCCAGGCCCCCCATTTGGTGTTGGCTAAATTCGGGATAAGCGTAGTTCGGTGAATGGTATTAAATTCAACGTGAAGTTATCAATTTATGTATCCGTTCTCAGAGAATCTTACGGGTCGTAATGCTTTCTCCTAACGCTCTAGCCAAAAGATGTTTGTGGTGTATACTAATAATCAATTTGAAGTGGGTAGAAGAGTTAAGTTATGTGTTCCCGTGAAATTTGGAGACAAGAAGAAATTTGGTTTTAACCAAATTCAGAGGACGGTATGTAAACCCATAGATTTAATTTTCCCGGATTTACCCAAACTTTTGACTTTGAGGGGCTGTTTTTTGCGGCTTAAACCGTTAGAGATACACAAAAAGTGACTGAACCATTCTGTCGAAATTTAATTTTGTTTTTGTTCAGATTGTGACACCTCAGATTTGAACTATACGACCTATTCGGTTTAGTCGGTACAAACGCTGGGATAAAAGTCTGCCCCGACCGAGCTGTTGTGTAAACAGATTTTATGTAAATAAATTTAAAACTGCCTTTATTAGATTATTAAGTTGATCAGGGGGTTGTGTTTAATCAGGAGTGCATCAACCAGGACAATTCCCCGGGAGGGGGTTAATTTTGATCGGTAGTTATTAGAACGCGTGTATACTTTTTGTTTTTTTTTTTTTTTTTTTTAGTGGTTTTTTTTTATTTTTGTATTTTTTTTTTTTTTTTTATTTTTTTTTTTTTTTTTTTTTTTTATTTTTTTTTTTTATTTTTTTTTTTTATTTATATTTTTTTTTTTTTTTTTTTTTTTTTTTTTATTTTTTTTTTTTTCCCATCTTTATTTTTTTTTTTTTTTTTATTTTTTTTTTTGTTCTTTCTTTTTTTTGTTTTTTTTTCTTTTTTTTTATTTTTATTTTTTTTTTTTATATATTTTTTTTCTGGAAAATGTGTTGTCCTGTGCTACGAGTAATATGTTGTACATAAATTTTTTTATCAAAATAAAACGTTGATGAGGTGGGTTTTATAGTACTTCGGAAATTTTCATTCCATACCCGACTGTTGATATGGAATCACTATTTCATTTTAAAAAGCACTTGACCTCTGTCCCTATCTACTATTAAAAGCTTCACTAACGCTCACAACTCCCGATGTGGAGGGAGGGGGGTTATAGTCACTCCGTATAAACGGAGTCCATACAGTTCCAATCTGGAACCAGCATGAATCGCATACTAATTATCACGTTTGCAAAATTTAAAAACTCCTAAAATGACGACAACGAATTTAGCCATTTAATAGACATTTATCAGATTACGAAAGATAAACCGACAGAAAGCTACTGGACCTATTTTGTAGATCCTATGAATACTACTTACAAAAAAGTTTATACATTTGAGCTAGGACCAACAGTTCGGGGCGCCACATATCGAGCACCAAAAGTAATTTTAAGTGGAAATTTACAATATAATAACGTTTTACGGCTAAATCATGGAAGATAGAGTAAAAGGTCAATGGACCTTTTTGTGTAGATCGCATTATTTTGGTATTAAGAATAAAAATTTTTACTCTGGGCTAGGACTAAGTTTTTTGTCTGAATAGAGCCCATAAAAACAAAATCACATCGTAAAACTCAAAAAATCAAACTTTAAAAAAACGCGTTAATGAGGCCAAACCGTTAGAGGATATGGCGAAAATGTTACTGAAGCGTTTTTGTAGAACACTTTATTATCTAAATCCAACATAGAAAATCTGATTTGAGCTACGACCAACCGTTTAGTTTTGGGAGAAGCCGCTATCAAGTCCGGAATGTAAATTTGAAGGACGAAAATTTCCAAATATTTTCACTTAATCGCGTTTGGCGGTCAAACTAATGGAGATATAGTAAAAATCCACAAAAACCTTTTTTGAGATAATATTATTTCCTAAAAATCTAACCTTGTTATTCAATTTTGACCTCCGACCAATGGTTTCACCGCTATCCACCCCCAAAAACAAGTTTTCGCGTGAAAATAACAAAAAAATTGCACATAATCACGTTTTTCGACCAAACTAATGGAGAATAGGAAAGCCCCCAAAAGGTTTACCCTGGACCCCTTTTCTGTAGAACGCAAAATTTGCTAATTTTGATGGGTCAATCAGATTGAGCTACAACCAACCGTTACGGCCGCTAACGAGCTTCGTAAACTTTATTTTAAAGCGAAAAAATCTCTCTGAATTCAAATGTTTCAAGCGTTTTGTTGTCGCTAACCAAAGAGCAAAAAGTCACTGGACCTTTTTTGTAAGTTCACTTCATTCCTGACATGAATTTTTCGTCAGATCCGAGCTAGCTCTACTAACGTTCGCACGCGCACGCTTTCGGACTTAACAAAAAAGGCCTTGCATGGGGCGAAAAATGCATGAAATTTCTCGAATTTTTTTTGAGGGGTTTAAAAGTAAAAAAGTCCCGGTTTTCAACTTTTCCAGTTGGTTACACGACAAAAGGTACCGCGTGCCAAAATTCAAGTTTCCAGCACTTCTAGAACTATGTAGAATTTGTATACATCCATCAGTGAGTGAGTGATGAGTAGGTTTCACAATGCGGCTGTATATAATCTAGGACTCGCCTTCGGCTCGCTGGGGGCTAACCCCCCAGGCCCCACCATTTGGGGTTGTTGGCTTAAATTCGGGGATAAGCGTAGTTCGGTGATTGGTTAAATTCAGACGTGAAGTTTCCAAATTTTATGTATCCGTTCTCGAGAATCTTACGGGTCGTAATGCTTCGCTAACGCTCAGCCAAAAGATGTGTGGTGTATAATATTAATCAATTGATGTGGTAGAAGAGTTAAGTTATGTGTTCGTGAAATTTGGAGACAAGAAGAATTTGGTTTTAACCAAAGTCAGAGGACGTATGTATACCATAGTTTAATTTTCCGGATTTACCCAAACTTTTGACTTTGAGGGCGTTTTGCGGCTTAACCGTTAGAGATACGACAAAAAGTGACTGGACCTTTCTTGTCGGAAATTTAATTTTGTTTTTCGATTGTGACCTCAGATTTGATCTACGACCTATGGTTTAGTCGGTACAACGCTTGGGATAAAAGTCTGCCCCGGTCAGCTGTTGTGTAAACAGATTTAGTGTAAATAAATTTAAAACTGCCTTTATTAGATTATTAAGTTGATCAGGGGGTTTGTTTTAATCAGGAGTGCATCAACCAGGAAATTCCCGGGAGGGGGGTTAATGTTATCGGGAGTTATTAGAACGCGTGGTATACTTTTCTGGAAAATGTGTGTCTGTGCTACGAGAATATGTGTACAGTATTTTTTATCAAAATAAAACGTTGATGAGGGGGTTTATATTACTTCGGAAATTTTCATTCCATACCAGACTGTTGATAAGGAATCACTATTTCATTTTAAAAAGCACTCTGTCCCTATCTACTATTAAAGCTTCACTAACGCTCAGCCAACTCCCGATGTGGAGGGAGGGGGGTTATAGTCACTCGTTAACGGAGTAATACAAGTCCAATCTGGAACCAGCATGAATCGCACTAATTATAGTTGCAAAATTTAAAACTCCTAAAATTGACGACAAAGAATTAGCCATTTATAGCATTTATCAGGATTACGGAAAGATAAACGACAGAAAGCTACTGGACCTTTTTTGTAGATCCTATGAATAGCTACTTACAAAAAGTTTTACATTTAAGCTAGGACCAACAGTTCGGCCACTATCGAGCACGAAAAGTAAGTTTTTAAGTGAAATTTACAATATAATTACGTTTTACGGCTAAATCATGGAAGATAGAGTAAAAGGTCAATGGACCTTTTGTGTAGATCGCATTATTTTGTATTAAAATAAAATTTTTACTCTGGGCTAGGACTAAGTTTTTGTCTGAAATAGAGCCCAGAAAACAAAATCTCACGTAAAACTCAAAAAATCAAAACTTTAAAACGCGTTATGAGGCCAAACCGTTGAGGATATGGCAAAATGTTACTGAACGTTTTTTGTAGATCACGTGATTTTCTAAATCCACAAGAAAATCTGATTTGAGCTACGACCAACCGTTTAGCCGCTATCAAGTCCGGAATGTAAATTTGTAGGCGAAAATTTCCAAATATTTTCACTTAATCGCGTTTTGCGGTCAAACTAATGGAGATATAGTAAAAAGTCACTAAACCTTTTTTGTAGATAATATTATTTCCTAAATCTAACCTTTGTTTCATTTTGACCTCCGACCAATGGTTTCACCGCTATCTACCCCAAAAACAAAGTTTTCGCGTGAAAATTACAAAAAAATTGCACATAATCACGTTTTTCGACCAAACTAATGGAGATAGAGCAAAAGGTTACTGGACCTTTTCTGTAGATCGCAAAATTTGCTAATTTGATGGGTCAATCAGATTTGAGCTACAACCTACCGTTCGGCCGCTATCGAGCTCGAAACTTTATTTTAAGCGAAAAAATCTCTGGAATGTCAAATGTTCAAGCGTTTTGTCGCTTAACCATGGAAGATAGAGCAAAAAGTCACTGGACCTTTTTTGTAGTTCACTTCATTCCTGACCATGAATTTTTCGTCAGATCCGAGCTAGCTCTAACGGTTCGCCCGCTTTCGGACTTACAAAAAAGGCCTGCAGGGGCGAAAAATGCATGAATTTTCTCGAATTTTTTTGAGGGGTTTAAAAGTAAAAAAGTCCGGTTTTCAGACTTTTCCTGTTGGTTACACGACAAAAGGTACCCGCGTGCCAAATTTCAAGTTTCCAGCACTTCTAGAACTATGTTAGAATTTGTATACATCCATCAGTGAGTGAGTGAGTGAGTGGTTTCACATGCGGCTGTATATTATATAGGACTCGCCTTCGGCTCGCTGGGGGCTACGCCCCCAGGCCCCCATTTGGGTGTTGGCTAAATTCGGGGATAAGCGTAGTTCGGTGATTGGTTAAATTCAGACGTGAAGTTTCCAAATTTTATGTATCCGTTCTCGAGAATCTTACGGGTCGTAATGCTTCGCTAACGCTCAGCCAAAAGATGTGTGGTGTATAATATTAATCAATTGATGTGGTAGAAGAGTTAAGTTATGTGTTCGTGAAATTTGGAGACAAGAAGAATTTGGTTTTAACCAAAGTCAGAGGACGTATGTATACCATAGTTTAATTTTCCGGATTTACCCAAACTTTTGACTTTGAGGGCGTTTTGCGGCTTAACCGTTAGAGATACGACAAAAAGTGACTGGACCTTTCTTGTCGGAAATTTAATTTTGTTTTTCGATTGTGACCTCAGATTTGATCTACGACCTATGGTTTAGTCGGTACAACGCTTGGGATAAAAGTCTGCCCCGGTCAGCTGTTGTGTAAACAGATTTAGTGTAAATAAATTTAAAACTGCCTTTATTAGATTATTAAGTTGATCAGGGGGTTTGTTTTAATCAGGAGTGCATCAACCAGGAAATTCCCGGGAGGGGGGTTAATGTTATCGGGAGTTATTAGAACGCGTGGTATACTTTTCTGGAAAATGTGTGTCTGTGCTACGAGAATATGTGTACAGTATTTTTTATCAAAATAAAACGTTGATGAGGGGGTTTATATTACTTCGGAAATTTTCATTCCATACCAGACTGTTGATAAGGAATCACTATTTCATTTTAAAAAGCACTCTGTCCCTATCTACTATTAAAGCTTCACTAACGCTCAGCCAACTCCCGATGTGGAGGGAGGGGGGTTATAGTCACTCGTTAACGGAGTAATACAAGTCCAATCTGGAACCAGCATGAATCGCACTAATTATAGTTGCAAAATTTAAAACTCCTAAAATTGACGACAAAGAATTAGCCATTTATAGCATTTATCAGGATTACGGAAAGATAAACGACAGAAAGCTACTGGACCTTTTTTGTAGATCCTATGAATAGCTACTTACAAAAAGTTTTACATTTAAGCTAGGACCAACAGTTCGGCCACTATCGAGCACGAAAAGTAAGTTTTTAAGTGAAATTTACAATATAATTACGTTTTACGGCTAAATCATGGAAGATAGAGTAAAAGGTCAATGGACCTTTTGTGTAGATCGCATTATTTTGTATTAAAATAAAATTTTTACTCTGGGCTAGGACTAAGTTTTTGTCTGAAATAGAGCCCAGAAAACAAAATCTCACGTAAAACTCAAAAAATCAAAACTTTAAAACGCGTTATGAGGCCAAACCGTTGAGGATATGGCAAAATGTTACTGAACGTTTTTTGTAGATCACGTGATTTTCTAAATCCACAAGAAAATCTGATTTGAGCTACGACCAACCGTTTAGCCGCTATCAAGTCCGGAATGTAAATTTGTAGGCGAAAATTTCCAAATATTTTCACTTAATCGCGTTTTGCGGTCAAACTAATGGAGATATAGTAAAAAGTCACTAAACCTTTTTTGTAGATAATATTATTTCCTAAATCTAACCTTTGTTTCATTTTGACCTCCGACCAATGGTTTCACCGCTATCTACCCCAAAAACAAAGTTTTCGCGTGAAAATTACAAAAAAATTGCACATAATCACGTTTTTCGACCAAACTAATGGAGATAGAGCAAAAGGTTACTGGACCTTTTCTGTAGATCGCAAAATTTGCTAATTTGATGGGTCAATCAGATTTGAGCTACAACCTACCGTTCGGCCGCTATCGAGCTCGAAACTTTATTTTAAGCGAAAAAATCTCTGGAATGTCAAATGTTCAAGCGTTTTGTCGCTTAACCATGGAAGATAGAGCAAAAAGTCACTGGACCTTTTTTGTAGTTCACTTCATTCCTGACCATGAATTTTTCGTCAGATCCGAGCTAGCTCTAACGGTTCGCCCGCTTTCGGACTTACAAAAAAGGCCTGCAGGGGCGAAAAATGCATGAATTTTCTCGAATTTTTTTGAGGGGTTTAAAAGTAAAAAAGTCCGGTTTTCAGACTTTTCCTGTTGGTTACACGACAAAAGGTACCCGCGTGCCAAATTTCAAGTTTCCAGCACTTCTAGAACTATGTTAGAATTTGTATACATCCATCAGTGAGTGAGTGAGTGAGTGGTTTCACATGCGGCTGTATATTATATAGGACTCGCCTTCGGCTCGCTGGGGGCTACGCCCCCAGGCCCCCATTTGGGTGTTGGCTAAATTCGGGGATAAGCGTAGTTCGGTGATTGGTTAAATTCAGACGTGAAGTTTCCAAATTTTATGTATCCGTTCTCGAGAATCTTACGGGTCGTAATGCTTCGCTAACGCTCAGCCAAAAGATGTGTGGTGTATAATATTAATCAATTGATGTGGTAGAAGAGTTAAGTTATGTGTTCGTGAAATTTGGAGACAAGAAGAATTTGGTTTTAACCAAAGTCAGAGGACGTATGTATACCATAGTTTAATTTTCCGGATTTACCCAAACTTTTGACTTTGAGGGCGTTTTGCGGCTTAACCGTTAGAGATACGACAAAAAGTGACTGGACCTTTCTTGTCGGAAATTTAATTTTGTTTTTCGATTGTGACCTCAGATTTGATCTACGACCTATGGTTTAGTCGGTACAACGCTTGGGATAAAAGTCTGCCCCGGTCAGCTGTTGTGTAAACAGATTTAGTGTAAATAAATTTAAAACTGCCTTTATTAGATTATTAAGTTGATCAGGGGGTTTGTTTTAATCAGGAGTGCATCAACCAGGAAATTCCCGGGAGGGGGGTTAATGTTATCGGGAGTTATTAGAACGCGTGGTATACTTTTCTGGAAAATGTGTGTCTGTGCTACGAGAATATGTGTACAGTATTTTTTATCAAAATAAAACGTTGATGAGGGGGTTTATATTACTTCGGAAATTTTCATTCCATACCAGACTGTTGATAAGGAATCACTATTTCATTTTAAAAAGCACTCTGTCCCTATCTACTATTAAAGCTTCACTAACGCTCAGCCAACTCCCGATGTGGAGGGAGGGGGGTTATAGTCACTCGTTAACGGAGTAATACAAGTCCAATCTGGAACCAGCATGAATCGCACTAATTATAGTTGCAAAATTTAAAACTCCTAAAATTGACGACAAAGAATTAGCCATTTATAGCATTTATCAGGATTACGGAAAGATAAACGACAGAAAGCTACTGGACCTTTTTTGTAGATCCTATGAATAGCTACTTACAAAAAGTTTTACATTTAAGCTAGGACCAACAGTTCGGCCACTATCGAGCACGAAAAGTAAGTTTTTAAGTGAAATTTACAATATAATTACGTTTTACGGCTAAATCATGGAAGATAGAGTAAAAGGTCAATGGACCTTTTGTGTAGATCGCATTATTTTGTATTAAAATAAAATTTTTACTCTGGGCTAGGACTAAGTTTTTGTCTGAAATAGAGCCCAGAAAACAAAATCTCACGTAAAACTCAAAAAATCAAAACTTTAAAACGCGTTATGAGGCCAAACCGTTGAGGATATGGCAAAATGTTACTGAACGTTTTTTGTAGATCACGTGATTTTCTAAATCCACAAGAAAATCTGATTTGAGCTACGACCAACCGTTTAGCCGCTATCAAGTCCGGAATGTAAATTTGTAGGCGAAAATTTCCAAATATTTTCACTTAATCGCGTTTTGCGGTCAAACTAATGGAGATATAGTAAAAAGTCACTAAACCTTTTTTGTAGATAATATTATTTCCTAAATCTAACCTTTGTTTCATTTTGACCTCCGACCAATGGTTTCACCGCTATCTACCCCAAAAACAAAGTTTTCGCGTGAAAATTACAAAAAAATTGCACATAATCACGTTTTTCGACCAAACTAATGGAGATAGAGCAAAAGGTTACTGGACCTTTTCTGTAGATCGCAAAATTTGCTAATTTGATGGGTCAATCAGATTTGAGCTACAACCTACCGTTCGGCCGCTATCGAGCTCGAAACTTTATTTTAAGCGAAAAAATCTCTGGAATGTCAAATGTTCAAGCGTTTTGTCGCTTAACCATGGAAGATAGAGCAAAAAGTCACTGGACCTTTTTTGTAGTTCACTTCATTCCTGACCATGAATTTTTCGTCAGATCCGAGCTAGCTCTAACGGTTCGCCCGCTTTCGGACTTACAAAAAAGGCCTGCAGGGGCGAAAAATGCATGAATTTTCTCGAATTTTTTTGAGGGGTTTAAAAGTAAAAAAGTCCGGTTTTCAGACTTTTCCTGTTGGTTACACGACAAAAGGTACCCGCGTGCCAAATTTCAAGTTTCCAGCACTTCTAGAACTATGTTAGAATTTGTATACATCCATCAGTGAGTGAGTGAGTGAGTGGTTTCACATGCGGCTGTATATTATATAGGACTCGCCTTCGGCTCGCTGGGGGCTACGCCCCCAGGCCCCCATTTGGGTGTTGGCTAAATTCGGGGATAAGCGTAGTTCGGTGATTGGTTAAATTCAGACGTGAAGTTTCCAAATTTTATGTATCCGTTCTCGAGAATCTTACGGGTCGTAATGCTTCGCTAACGCTCAGCCAAAAGATGTGTGGTGTATAATATTAATCAATTGATGTGGTAGAAGAGTTAAGTTATGTGTTCGTGAAATTTGGAGACAAGAAGAATTTGGTTTTAACCAAAGTCAGAGGACGTATGTATACCATAGTTTAATTTTCCGGATTTACCCAAACTTTTGACTTTGAGGGCGTTTTGCGGCTTAACCGTTAGAGATACGACAAAAAGTGACTGGACCTTTCTTGTCGGAAATTTAATTTTGTTTTTCGATTGTGACCTCAGATTTGATCTACGACCTATGGTTTAGTCGGTACAACGCTTGGGATAAAAGTCTGCCCCGGTCAGCTGTTGTGTAAACAGATTTAGTGTAAATAAATTTAAAACTGCCTTTATTAGATTATTAAGTTGATCAGGGGGTTTGTTTTAATCAGGAGTGCATCAACCAGGAAATTCCCGGGAGGGGGGTTAATGTTATCGGGAGTTATTAGAACGCGTGGTATACTTTTCTGGAAAATGTGTGTCTGTGCTACGAGAATATGTGTACAGTATTTTTTATCAAAATAAAACGTTGATGAGGGGGTTTATATTACTTCGGAAATTTTCATTCCATACCAGACTGTTGATAAGGAATCACTATTTCATTTTAAAAAGCACTCTGTCCCTATCTACTATTAAAGCTTCACTAACGCTCAGCCAACTCCCGATGTGGAGGGAGGGGGGTTATAGTCACTCGTTAACGGAGTAATACAAGTCCAATCTGGAACCAGCATGAATCGCACTAATTATAGTTGCAAAATTTAAAACTCCTAAAATTGACGACAAAGAATTAGCCATTTATAGCATTTATCAGGATTACGGAAAGATAAACGACAGAAAGCTACTGGACCTTTTTTGTAGATCCTATGAATAGCTACTTACAAAAAGTTTTACATTTAAGCTAGGACCAACAGTTCGGCCACTATCGAGCACGAAAAGTAAGTTTTTAAGTGAAATTTACAATATAATTACGTTTTACGGCTAAATCATGGAAGATAGAGTAAAAGGTCAATGGACCTTTTGTGTAGATCGCATTATTTTGTATTAAAATAAAATTTTTACTCTGGGCTAGGACTAAGTTTTTGTCTGAAATAGAGCCCAGAAAACAAAATCTCACGTAAAACTCAAAAAATCAAAACTTTAAAACGCGTTATGAGGCCAAACCGTTGAGGATATGGCAAAATGTTACTGAACGTTTTTTGTAGATCACGTGATTTTCTAAATCCACAAGAAAATCTGATTTGAGCTACGACCAACCGTTTAGCCGCTATCAAGTCCGGAATGTAAATTTGTAGGCGAAAATTTCCAAATATTTTCACTTAATCGCGTTTTGCGGTCAAACTAATGGAGATATAGTAAAAAGTCACTAAACCTTTTTTGTAGATAATATTATTTCCTAAATCTAACCTTTGTTTCATTTTGACCTCCGACCAATGGTTTCACCGCTATCTACCCCAAAAACAAAGTTTTCGCGTGAAAATTACAAAAAAATTGCACATAATCACGTTTTTCGACCAAACTAATGGAGATAGAGCAAAAGGTTACTGGACCTTTTCTGTAGATCGCAAAATTTGCTAATTTGATGGGTCAATCAGATTTGAGCTACAACCTACCGTTCGGCCGCTATCGAGCTCGAAACTTTATTTTAAGCGAAAAAATCTCTGGAATGTCAAATGTTCAAGCGTTTTGTCGCTTAACCATGGAAGATAGAGCAAAAAGTCACTGGACCTTTTTTGTAGTTCACTTCATTCCTGACCATGAATTTTTCGTCAGATCCGAGCTAGCTCTAACGGTTCGCCCGCTTTCGGACTTACAAAAAAGGCCTGCAGGGGCGAAAAATGCATGAATTTTCTCGAATTTTTTTGAGGGGTTTAAAAGTAAAAAAGTCCGGTTTTCAGACTTTTCCTGTTGGTTACACGACAAAAGGTACCCGCGTGCCAAATTTCAAGTTTCCAGCACTTCTAGAACTATGTTAGAATTTGTATACATCCATCAGTGAGTGAGTGAGTGAGTGGTTTCACATGCGGCTGTATATTATATAGGACTCGCCTTCGGCTCGCTGGGGGCTACGCCCCAGGCCCCATGATGTACGCTTGCAAAATTCGGGATAAGCGGTATTCGGGGATAGGTTATGTCCGAGCTTTACATTAGGGATTTGGGAGTTAAAAGTTGAACCCATTTTCCAGATTAATTCAAAGTTTTTGACTTCAAAGGCATTTTGTGCTTAACCATTAGAGATACGACACAAAAAGACTTGACCATTCTTGTCGAAAGTTTAATTTTTGATTTCGATTGTGCCCTCAGATCTGATCTACGACCTATGGGTTTAGCCAGAAATGAGCTCGGGAGAAAAGTCTTGCACGGGTCAGCTATCTTGAATTGTTTAGTATAAACATAATAAAAAACCGACCTCAAAGGCAGTATTTTACGTCGAACAGGGGGTTTAATATCACCAGGAGACTATCTATTCAAGGCGAGAAATTCCCTGGGTGGGTGATTAATGTTAAGGAGGTTAAGACAAGAGGGGGTTTAATTTCGTCAGGATATTGTGTCTGGTCATATGAAACAAATTTCCCAGGGGGGGGTTAACGTTTATAACCGGGGGCGGGATAAGTCTCCAGGGGGTTATCTGTCATACCAGGATCTTACCCAGGGGGGGGGTTAAGAGATTTGGTGACTGGTAACAAATTCGGGACATGAGGTCATGGCAGGAAATCTCCCTGGGGGGGGTTTAATGTATACCAGGGGGGTTAACACATCAGGGGGTTGAATGTACAGGAGGTTATCAGGTCATACCAGGAAATCCCCGGGGGGGGGGTTAATATTACGGGGGTTAATGACACACTTGGGCCTTTTTTAGAGGGGTATTGTGTCTGTGTGAACATAATAAAATATTCCTTCTGTCTCCTAATACTACTTTTGTTGACGACTTAGCTAAACGCTCAGCCAAATTCCCGAAGTCACTGAACCTTTTTCTGTAGATCACGCACGTGATTTCCTAAATCCCGTTTAAAATTTGTTTTGAGTTACGACCAACCGTTTAGCCGCTATGTGGGAGCCCGGAATGTAAATTTTTTAGGCGAAAATGTCCAATATTTTCACTTAATCGCGTTTTGCGGTCAAACTAAGGGAAAATTATAGTAAAAAGTTACTGGGACCTTTTTGTAGGTCATCTTATTTCCTAAATAAAACGTTAGTCTTATTTTTGACACCTCCGACCAATCGGTTTCGCACCGCTATCGCCCCCCCCCCCCCCCCCCCCCCCCCCACCCCCCCCCCCCCCCCCCCCCCCCCCGCCCCCCAAAAAACAAAAGTTTCGCGTAAAAGTTACAACAAAATTGTACATAATCACGTTTTTTCGGCCAAACTAATCGAGAAGGATATAGGGCAAAAGAGATTACTGGATCCTTTTCTGTAGATCGCGGCATTTGCTAATTTTGATGGGTCAATCAGATTTGAGCTACGACCAACGGTACGGCCGCTATCGGGCTTGAAACATTATTTTTATCGAAAAAAATCTCTGGAATTTCAAATGTTCGAGCGTTTTGTCGCTTAACCATGGAACGATAGAGCAAAAAGTCATTAGACCTTTTTTGTAGTTCACTTCAATCCTGACCCCATGATTTTACGTCAGATCCGAGCTAGCTCCAACGGTTCGCCCGCTATCGGGCGTTACAAAAAATGCTGCAGGGGTGTGAAGAGATGCGCGATTTTTTGGGAATTTTTTTTTGAGGGGTTGAAAATGGTTGAAAAGGAAAAATTCTCACTTTTCGGGGATTTTCCTGGTGGTTACACGTGGGAAAGGCTATCTGTGTACCAAAAATTTCAAGTCTCTAACTCATCATTGGAAGTAAAGGTTAGAATTAGTATACGTGAGTGAGTGAGTGAGTCAGTCAGTCAGTCAGTTACACATGCGGTTGTATATTATATTCAGGACTCGCCTTCGGCTCGCTGGGCGGCTACGCCCCCAGGCCCCCTAAGCATGATGTACGCTTGCAAATTCGGGGATAAGCGGTTTATTCGGGATAGGTTATGTCCGAGCTTTACATTAGGGATTTGGGAGTTAAAAGTTGACTCCATTTTCCAGATTAATTCTAATAGTTTTGACTTCAAAGGCATTTTGTGGCCTTAACCATTAGAGATTACGACACAAAAAGACTTGACCATTCTTGTCGAAAGTTTAATTTTTGATTTCGATTGTGCCCTCAGATCTGATCTACGGACTATGGTTTAGCCAGAAATGAGCCTCGGGAGAAAGTCTGGTTAGCACGTGGCGCATTGTTTTGTGGCTACGGGAGGTTCGTAACGTACAGCTTCATCTTGAATTGTTTATGTATTAAACATAATAAAAACTGACATCTCAATAGGAAGTATTTTACGTCGAACAGGGGGGGTTTAATATCACCAGGAGACTAGTCCTATTCAAGGCGATGAAATTCCCTGGGTGGAGTGATTAATGTTAAGGAGGGTTAAGACAAGAGGGGGTTTAATTTCGTCAGGATATTGTCTGGTCATATGAACAAATTCCCAGGGGGGGTTAACGTTTACCGGGGGATAAGTCTCCAGGGGGTTAATATGGTCATACCAGGATCTTCCCAGGGGGGGGGGTTAAGAAGATTTGGTGGGACTGGTATATTTCAATTCGGACATGAGGTTCATGGCAGGAAATTCCCTGGGGGGGTTTTTTTTTTAAATGTTACCAGGGGGGGTTAACACATCAGGGGGTTGATTGAATGTACAGGAGGTTTTATCAGGTCATACCAGGAAATCCCCGGGGGGGGGGGTTAAATATTACCGGGGGTTAATGACACACTTGGGCCTTTTTTAGAGGGTATTGTGTCTGTGAACATAATAAATATTCCTCTGTCCCTATCTACTATTGACGCTTAGCTAACGCTCAGCCAACTCCGAAGTCACTGAACCTTTTCTGTCTGATAGATCCACGTGATTACCTAAATCCCGTTTAAAATTTGTTTTGAGTTACGACCAACCGTTTTAGCCGCTATGAAGCCCGGAAATGTAAATTTTTTAGGCGGAAAAATGTCCAATATTTTCACTTAAATCGCGTTTTTTTTGCGGTCAAAAACTAAGGGAAATATAGTAAAAAGTTACTGGACCTATTTATGTAGTCATTTTATGTTCCTAAATAAAACGTTAGTCTTATTTTGACCTTCCGACCAATGGTTTCGCCGCTATCCGACCCCAAAAACAAAAGTTTTCGCGTAAAAGTTACAAACAAAATTTTGTACATAATCACGTTTTTTCGGCAAACTAATCGAGATAGGGCAAAAGATTACTGGACCTTTTTCTGTATGATCGCGCCAATTTGCTAATTTGATGGGAGTCAATCAGATTTGAGCTACGACCTCAACGAGGTTCGGCCCCGCTATCGGGCTTGAAACATTTTTTTATCGAAAAAATCTCTGGAATTTCAAATGTTCGAGCGTTTTGGATCGCTTAACCATGGAAGATAGAGCAAAAAGTCATTTAGACCTTTTTTGTAGTTCACTTCATTCCTGACCATGAATTTTCCGTCAGATCCGAGCTAGCTCCAACGGTTCGCGCCCGCTATCGGGCTTACAAAAAATGCCTGCAGGGGTGAAGAGCAATGCGCGATTTTTTTGGAATTTTTTTGAGGGGATGAAATGAAAAATTCTACTTTTCGGGATTTTATCCTGGTGGTTTCTACACGTGGAAAGCTATCTGTGTACCAAATTTCAAGTCTCTAATCTCATTCTGGAAGTAGGTTAGAATTAGTATACGTGAGTGAGTGAGTGAGTCAGTCAGTCAGTTCAGTTTACACATCATGCGGTTTGTATATATATTAGACTCGCCTTCGGCTCGCTGGGGGCTACGCCCCCAGGCCCCCCATTTGGGTGTTGGCTAAATTCGGGGATAAGCGTAGTTCGGTGATTGGTTAAATTCAGACGTGAAGTTTCCAAATTTTATGTATCCGTTCTCGAGAATCTTACGGGTCGTAATGCTTCGCTAACGCTCAGCCAAAAGATGTGTGGTGTATAATATTAATCAATTGATGTGGTAGAAGAGTTAAGTTATGTGTTCGTGAAATTTGGAGACAAGAAGAATTTGGTTTTAACCAAAGTCAGAGGACGTATGTATACCATAGTTTAATTTTCCGGATTTACCCAAACTTTTGACTTTGAGGGCGTTTTGCGGCTTAACCGTTAGAGATACGACAAAAAGTGACTGGACCTTTCTTGTCGGAAATTTAATTTTGTTTTTCGATTGTGACCTCAGATTTGATCTACGACCTATGGTTTAGTCGGTACAACGCTTGGGATAAAAGTCTGCCCCGGTCAGCTGTTGTGTAAACAGATTTAGTGTAAATAAATTTAAAACTGCCTTTATTAGATTATTAAGTTGATCAGGGGGTTTGTTTTAATCAGGAGTGCATCAACCAGGAAATTCCCGGGAGGGGGGTTAATGTTATCGGGAGTTATTAGAACGCGTGGTATACTTTTCTGGAAAATGTGTGTCTGTGCTACGAGAATATGTGTACAGTATTTTTTATCAAAATAAAACGTTGATGAGGGGGTTTATATTACTTCGGAAATTTTCATTCCATACCAGACTGTTGATAAGGAATCACTATTTCATTTTAAAAAGCACTCTGTCCCTATCTACTATTAAAGCTTCACTAACGCTCAGCCAACTCCCGATGTGGAGGGAGGGGGGTTATAGTCACTCGTTAACGGAGTAATACAAGTCCAATCTGGAACCAGCATGAATCGCACTAATTATAGTTGCAAAATTTAAAACTCCTAAAATTGACGACAAAGAATTAGCCATTTATAGCATTTATCAGGATTACGGAAAGATAAACGACAGAAAGCTACTGGACCTTTTTTGTAGATCCTATGAATAGCTACTTACAAAAAGTTTTACATTTAAGCTAGGACCAACAGTTCGGCCACTATCGAGCACGAAAAGTAAGTTTTTAAGTGAAATTTACAATATAATTACGTTTTACGGCTAAATCATGGAAGATAGAGTAAAAGGTCAATGGACCTTTTGTGTAGATCGCATTATTTTGTATTAAAATAAAATTTTTACTCTGGGCTAGGACTAAGTTTTTGTCTGAAATAGAGCCCAGAAAACAAAATCTCACGTAAAACTCAAAAAATCAAAACTTTAAAACGCGTTATGAGGCCAAACCGTTGAGGATATGGCAAAATGTTACTGAACGTTTTTTGTAGATCACGTGATTTTCTAAATCCACAAGAAAATCTGATTTGAGCTACGACCAACCGTTTAGCCGCTATCAAGTCCGGAATGTAAATTTGTAGGCGAAAATTTCCAAATATTTTCACTTAATCGCGTTTTGCGGTCAAACTAATGGAGATATAGTAAAAAGTCACTAAACCTTTTTTGTAGATAATATTATTTCCTAAATCTAACCTTTGTTTCATTTTGACCTCCGACCAATGGTTTCACCGCTATCTACCCCAAAAACAAAGTTTTCGCGTGAAAATTACAAAAAAATTGCACATAATCACGTTTTTCGACCAAACTAATGGAGATAGAGCAAAAGGTTACTGGACCTTTTCTGTAGATCGCAAAATTTGCTAATTTGATGGGTCAATCAGATTTGAGCTACAACCTACCGTTCGGCCGCTATCGAGCTCGAAACTTTATTTTAAGCGAAAAAATCTCTGGAATGTCAAATGTTCAAGCGTTTTGTCGCTTAACCATGGAAGATAGAGCAAAAAGTCACTGGACCTTTTTTGTAGTTCACTTCATTCCTGACCATGAATTTTTCGTCAGATCCGAGCTAGCTCTAACGGTTCGCCCGCTTTCGGACTTACAAAAAAGGCCTGCAGGGGCGAAAAATGCATGAATTTTCTCGAATTTTTTTGAGGGGTTTAAAAGTAAAAAAGTCCGGTTTTCAGACTTTTCCTGTTGGTTACACGACAAAAGGTACCCGCGTGCCAAATTTCAAGTTTCCAGCACTTCTAGAACTATGTTAGAATTTGTATACATCCATCAGTGAGTGAGTGAGTGAGTGGTTTCACATGCGGCTGTATATTATATAGGACTCGCCTTCGGCTCGCTGGGGGCTACGCCCCCAGGCCCCCATGATGTACGCTTGCAAATTCGGGGATAAGAGCGGTATTCGGGGTTATAATTTTTTTTCGTTATATTTTTTTTTTTTCTAGGTTATGTCCGAGCTTTACATTAGGGATTTGGGAGTTAAAAGTTGACCCATATTTTCCAGATTAATTCCAAAGTTTTGACTTCAAAGGCATTTTGTGGCTTAACCATTAGAGATACGACACAAAAAGACTTGACCATTCTTGTCGAAAGTTTAATTTTTGATTTCGATTGTGCCCTCAGATATTGATCTACGACCTATGGTTTAGCCAGAAAATGAGCTCGGTGAGAAAAGTCTGCACGGGTGCATCTATCTTGAATTGTTTAGTATAAACAAAATAAAAACCGACCTCAAGGCAGTATTTTACGTCGCAACAGGGGAGTTTAATATCACCAGAGACTATCTATTCAAGGCGAGAAATTCCGGGAGGGTGGGTGATTAATGTTAAGGAGGTTAAGACAAGAGGGGGTTTTAAATTTTCGTCAGGATCTTTGTCTGGTCATATGAAACAATTCCCAGGGGGGGTTTTAACGTTACAGGGGATAAGTCTCCTCAGGGGTTAACTGGTACATACCAGGATCTTCCCAGGGGGGGGTTAAGAGATTTCACCTAGTGACTGGTTAAAATTCGGACATGAGGTCATGGCAGGGCAATTCCCGACTTGGGGGGGTTTAATGTTACCAGGGGGGTTAACACATCAGGGGGTTGAATGTACAGGAGGTTATCAGGGTCCATACCAGGAAATCCCCGGGGGGGGTTATAATATTACCGGGGTTAATGACACACTTGGGCCTTTTTTAGAGGGTATTGTGTCTGTGAACATAATAAATATACCTCTGTCCCTATCTACTATTGACGCTTAGCTAACGCTCAGGCCAACTCCGAAGTCACTGAACCTTTTCTGTAGATCACGTGAATTTCCTAAATCCCGTTTAAAATTTGTTTTGAGTTTACGACCAACCGTGTTAGGCCGCTATGAAGCCCGGAATGTAAATTTTTTAGGCGAAAATGTCCAATATTTTCACTTAATCGCGTTTTGCGGTCAAACTAAGGGAAATATAGTAAAAAGTTACTTGAATCCTTTTTTGTAGGTCAATCTTATTTCCTAAATAAAACGTTTAGTCTTATTTTGACCTCCGACCAATGGTTTCGCCGCTAAACACGACCCCAAAAACAAAAGTTTCGCGTAAAAGTTACAACACGTCCTAAACTTGTACATAAACACGTTTTTTCGGCCAAACAAATCGATGATAGGGCAAAAGATTACTGGACCTATTTTTTCTGTAGATCGCGCAATTTGCTAATTTGATGGGGTCAATCAAGATTTGAGCTACGACCAACGGTTCGGCCGCTATCGGGCTTGAAACATTATTTTTATCGAAAAAATCTCTGGAATTTTCAAATGTTCGAGCGTTTTGTCGCTTAACCATGGAAGAAAGAGCCAAAAAGTCATTAGACCTTTTTTGTAGTTCACTTCATTCCTGACCATGGAATTTTCCGTCAGATCCGAAGCTAGCTCCAAACGGTTCGCCCGCTATCGGGCTTACAAAAAAATGCCCTGCAGGGGTGAAGAATGCGCGATTTTTTTGGGAATTTTTTTGAGGGGTTGAAAATGAAAAAATTTCTCCACTTTTCGGGATTTTCCTGGTGGTTACTCGTGGAAAGCTATCTGTGTACCAAATTTCAAGGTGGTCTCTAACTCATCTGGAAGTAAGGTTAGAATTAGTATACGTGAGTGAGAGTGAGTGAGTCGTCAGTCAGTCAGTTACACATGCGGTCTGTATATATATTAGACTCGCCTTCGGCTCGCTGGGGGCTACGCCCCCAGGCCCCCATGATGTAACGCTTGCAAATTCGGGGATAAGCGGTAATTCGGGGATAGGTTTATGTCCGAGCTTTACATTAGGGATTTTGGGAGTTAAAAGTTGACACCATTTTCCAGATTAATTCAAAGTTTTTTGACTTCAAAGGCATTTTGTGGCTTAACCATTAGAGAATACGACACAAAAAGACTTGACCATTCTTGTCGAAAGTTTAATTTTTGATTTCGATTGTGCCCTCAGATCTGATCTACGACCTATGGTTTAGCCAGAAATGAGCTCGGGAGAAAAAGTCTGCACGGGTCAGCTATCTTGAATTGTTTAGTATAAACATAATAAAAACCGACCTCAAGGGCAGTATTTTACGTCGAACAGGGGGTTTAATATCACCCAGGAAGACTATCTATTCAAGGCGAAAGAAATTCCCTGGGTGGGTGATTAATGTTAAGGAGGTTAAGACAAGAGGGGGGTTTAATTTCGTCAGGATATTGTCTGGTTCATATGAACAAATTCCCAGGGGGGGTTAACGTTACCGGGGGATAAGTCTCCCAGGGTTATCTGGTCATTACCAGGATCTTCCCAGGGGGGGGGTTAAGAGATTTGGTGACTGGGTAAAATTCGGACATGAGGTCATGGCAGGAAATTCCCCTGGGGGGTTTAATGTTACCCTCCAGGGGGGTTAACACATCAGGGGGTTGAATGTACAGGAGGTTATCAGGTCATACCCCAGGAAATCCCCGGGGGGGGGGGTTAATATTAACCCGGGGGGTAATGACACACTTGGGCCTTTTTAGAGGGTATTGTGTCTGTGAACATAATAAATATTCCTCTGTCCCTATCTACTATTGACGCTTAGCTAACGCTCAGCCAACTCCCCGAAGTCACTGAACCTTTTCTGTAGATCACGTGATTTCCTAAATCCCGTTTAAAAATTTTGTTTTGAGTTACGACCAACCGTTTTAGCCGCTATGAAGCCCGGAATGTAAATTTTTAGGCGAAAATGTCCAATATTTTCACTTAATCGCGTTTTGTGCGGTCAAACTAAGGGAAATATAGTAAAAAGTTACTGGACCTTTTTTTGTAGGTCATCTTATTTCCTAAATAAAACGTTAGTCTTATTTATGACCTCCGACCATGGTTTTCGCCGCTATCGACCCCAAAAACAAAAGTTTCGCGTAAAAGTTACAACAAAATTGTAATAAACATGAATCACGTTTTTTTTATTTTTCGGCCAAACTAATCGAGATAGGGCAAAAGATTACTGGACCTTTTCTGTAGATCGCGCAATTTGCTAATTTGATGGGTCAATCAGATTTGAGCTACGACCAACGGTTCGGCCGCTATCGGCTTGAAACATTATTTTTATCGAAAAAATCTCTGGAATTTTCAAATGTTCGAGCGTTTTTGTCGCTTAACCATGGAAGATAGAGCAAAAAGTCATTAGACCTTTTTTTTGTAGTTCACTTCATCTTCCTGACCATGAATTTTTACCGTCAGAATCCGAGCTAGCTCCAACGGTTCGCCCGCTATCGGGCTTACAAAAAAATGCCTGCAGGGGTGAAGAATGCGCGATTTTTTGGGAATTTTTTTGAGGGGTTGAAAATGAAAAATTCTCACTTTTCGGGATTTTCCTGGTGGTTACACTGGTGAAAGCTATCTGTGTACCAAATTTCAAGTCTCGCTAACTCATCTGGAAGTAGGTTAGAATTAGTATACGTGAGTGAGTGAGTGAGTCAGTCCAGTCGTCAGTCAGTTACACATGCGGTTTGTATATATATTAGACTCGCCTTCGGCTCGCTGGGGGCTACGCCCCCAGGCCCCCATTTGGGTGTTGGCTAAATTCGGGGATAAGCGTAGTTCGGTGATTGGTTAAATTCAGACGTGAAGTTTCCAAATTTTATGTATCCGTTCTCGAGAATCTTACGGGTCGTAATGCTTCGCTAACGCTCAGCCAAAAGATGTGTGGTGTATAATATTAATCAATTGATGTGGTAGAAGAGTTAAGTTATGTGTTCGTGAAATTTGGAGACAAGAAGAATTTGGTTTTAACCAAAGTCAGAGGACGTATGTATACCATAGTTTAATTTTCCGGATTTACCCAAACTTTTGACTTTGAGGGCGTTTTGCGGCTTAACCGTTAGAGATACGACAAAAAGTGACTGGACCTTTCTTGTCGGAAATTTAATTTTGTTTTTCGATTGTGACCTCAGATTTGATCTACGACCTATGGTTTAGTCGGTACAACGCTTGGGATAAAAGTCTGCCCCGGTCAGCTGTTGTGTAAACAGATTTAGTGTAAATAAATTTAAAACTGCCTTTATTAGATTATTAAGTTGATCAGGGGGTTTGTTTTAATCAGGAGTGCATCAACCAGGAAATTCCCGGGAGGGGGGTTAATGTTATCGGGAGTTATTAGAACGCGTGGTATACTTTTCTGGAAAATGTGTGTCTGTGCTACGAGAATATGTGTACAGTATTTTTTATCAAAATAAAACGTTGATGAGGGGGTTTATATTACTTCGGAAATTTTCATTCCATACCAGACTGTTGATAAGGAATCACTATTTCATTTTAAAAAGCACTCTGTCCCTATCTACTATTAAAGCTTCACTAACGCTCAGCCAACTCCCGATGTGGAGGGAGGGGGGTTATAGTCACTCGTTAACGGAGTAATACAAGTCCAATCTGGAACCAGCATGAATCGCACTAATTATAGTTGCAAAATTTAAAACTCCTAAAATTGACGACAAAGAATTAGCCATTTATAGCATTTATCAGGATTACGGAAAGATAAACGACAGAAAGCTACTGGACCTTTTTTGTAGATCCTATGAATAGCTACTTACAAAAAGTTTTACATTTAAGCTAGGACCAACAGTTCGGCCACTATCGAGCACGAAAAGTAAGTTTTTAAGTGAAATTTACAATATAATTACGTTTTACGGCTAAATCATGGAAGATAGAGTAAAAGGTCAATGGACCTTTTGTGTAGATCGCATTATTTTGTATTAAAATAAAATTTTTACTCTGGGCTAGGACTAAGTTTTTGTCTGAAATAGAGCCCAGAAAACAAAATCTCACGTAAAACTCAAAAAATCAAAACTTTAAAACGCGTTATGAGGCCAAACCGTTGAGGATATGGCAAAATGTTACTGAACGTTTTTTGTAGATCACGTGATTTTCTAAATCCACAAGAAAATCTGATTTGAGCTACGACCAACCGTTTAGCCGCTATCAAGTCCGGAATGTAAATTTGTAGGCGAAAATTTCCAAATATTTTCACTTAATCGCGTTTTGCGGTCAAACTAATGGAGATATAGTAAAAAGTCACTAAACCTTTTTTGTAGATAATATTATTTCCTAAATCTAACCTTTGTTTCATTTTGACCTCCGACCAATGGTTTCACCGCTATCTACCCCAAAAACAAAGTTTTCGCGTGAAAATTACAAAAAAATTGCACATAATCACGTTTTTCGACCAAACTAATGGAGATAGAGCAAAAGGTTACTGGACCTTTTCTGTAGATCGCAAAATTTGCTAATTTGATGGGTCAATCAGATTTGAGCTACAACCTACCGTTCGGCCGCTATCGAGCTCGAAACTTTATTTTAAGCGAAAAAATCTCTGGAATGTCAAATGTTCAAGCGTTTTGTCGCTTAACCATGGAAGATAGAGCAAAAAGTCACTGGACCTTTTTTGTAGTTCACTTCATTCCTGACCATGAATTTTTCGTCAGATCCGAGCTAGCTCTAACGGTTCGCCCGCTTTCGGACTTACAAAAAAGGCCTGCAGGGGCGAAAAATGCATGAATTTTCTCGAATTTTTTTGAGGGGTTTAAAAGTAAAAAAGTCCGGTTTTCAGACTTTTCCTGTTGGTTACACGACAAAAGGTACCCGCGTGCCAAATTTCAAGTTTCCAGCACTTCTAGAACTATGTTAGAATTTGTATACATCCATCAGTGAGTGAGTGAGTGAGTGGTTTCACATGCGGCTGTATATTATATAGGACTCGCCTTCGGCTCGCTGGGGGCTACGCCCCCAGGCCCCCATGATGTACGCTTGCAAATTCGGGGATAAGCGGTATTCGGGGATAGGTTATGTCCGAGCTTTACATTAGGGATTTGGGAGTTAAAAGTTGACCCATTTTCCAGATTAATTCAAAGTTTTGACTTCAAAGGCATTTTGTGGCTTAACCATTAGAGATACGACACAAAAAGACTTGACCATTCTTGTCGAAAGTTTAATTTTTGATTTCGATTGTGCCCTCAGATCTGATCTACGACCTATGGTTTAGCCAGAAATGAGCTCGGGAGAAAAGTCTGCACGGGTCAGCTATCTTGAATTGTTTAGTATAAACATAATAAAAACCGACCTCAAGGCAGTATTTTACGTCGAACAGGGGGTTTAATATCACCAGGAGACTATCTATTCAAGGCGAGAAATTCCCTGGGTGGGTGATTAATGTTAAGGAGGTTAAGACAAGAGGGGGTTTAATTTCGTCAGGATATTGTCTGGTCATATGAACAAATTCCCAGGGGGGGTTAACGTTACCGGGGGATAAGTCTCCAGGGGGTTATCTGGTCATACCAGGATCTTCCCAGGGGGGGGTTAAGAGATTTGGTGACTGGTAAAATTCGGACATGAGGTCATGGCAGGAAATTCCCTGGGGGGGTTTAATGTTACCAGGGGGGTTAACACATCAGGGGGTTGAATGTACAGGAGGTTATCAGGTCATACCAGGAAATCCCCGGGGGGGGGGTTAATATTACCGGGGGTTAATGACACACTTGGGCCTTTTTTAGAGGGTATTGTGTCTGTGAACATAATAAATATTCCTCTGTCCCTATCTACTATTGACGCTTAGCTAACGCTCAGCCAACTCCCGAAGTCACTGAACCTTTTCTGTAGATCACGTGATTTCCTAAATCCCGTTTAAAATTTGTTTTGAGTTACGACCAACCGTTTAGCCGCTATGAAGCCCGGAATGTAAATTTTTAGGCGAAAATGTCCAATATTTTTCACTTAATCGCGTTTTGCGGTCAAACTAAGGGAAATATAGTAAAAAGTTACTGGACCTTTTTTGTAGGTCATCTTATTTCCTAAATAAAACGTTAGTCTTATTTTGACCTCCGACCAATGGTTTCGCCGCTATCGACCCCAAAAACAAAAGTTTCGCGTAAAAGTTACAACAAAATTGTACATAATCACGTTTTTCGGCCAAACTAATCGAGATAGGGCAAAAGATTACTGGACCTTTTCTGTAGATCGCGCAATTTGCTAATTTGATGGGTCAATCAGATTTGAGCTACGACCAACGGTTCGGCCGCTATCGGGCTTGAAACATTATTTTTATCGAAAAAATCTCTGGAATTTCAAATGTTCGAGCGTTTTGTCGCTTAACCATGGAAGATAGAGCAAAAAGTCATTAGACCTTTTTTGTAGTTCACTTCATTCCTGACCATGAATTTTCCGTCAGATCCGAGCTAGCTCCAACGGTTCGCCCGCTATCGGGCTTACAAAAAATGCCTGCAGGGGTGAAGAATGCGCGATTTTTTGGGAATTTTTTTGAGGGGTTGAAAATGAAAAATTCTCACTTTTCGGGATTTTCCTGGTGGTTACACGTGGAAAGCTATCTGTGTACCAAATTTCAAGTCTCTAACTCATCTGGAAGTAGGTTAGAATTAGTATACGTGAGTGAGTGAGTGAGTGAGTCAGTCAGTCAGTCAGTTACACATGCGGTTGTATATATATATTAGACTCGCCTTCGGCTCGCTGGGGGCTACGCCCCCAGGCCCCCATTTGGGTGTTGGCTAAATTCGGGGATAAGCGTAGTTCGGTGATTGGTTAAATTCAGACGTGAAGTTTCCAAATTTTATGTATCCGTTCTCGAGAATCTTACGGGTCGTAATGCTTCGCTAACGCTCAGCCAAAAGATGTGTGGTGTATAATATTAATCAATTGATGTGGTAGAAGAGTTAAGTTATGTGTTCGTGAAATTTGGAGACAAGAAGAATTTGGTTTTAACCAAAGTCAGAGGACGTATGTATACCATAGTTTAATTTTCCGGATTTACCCAAACTTTTGACTTTGAGGGCGTTTTGCGGCTTAACCGTTAGAGATACGACAAAAAGTGACTGGACCTTTCTTGTCGGAAATTTAATTTTGTTTTTCGATTGTGACCTCAGATTTGATCTACGACCTATGGTTTAGTCGGTACAACGCTTGGGATAAAAGTCTGCCCCGGTCAGCTGTTGTGTAAACAGATTTAGTGTAAATAAATTTAAAACTGCCTTTATTAGATTATTAAGTTGATCAGGGGGTTTGTTTTAATCAGGAGTGCATCAACCAGGAAATTCCCGGGAGGGGGGTTAATGTTATCGGGAGTTATTAGAACGCGTGGTATACTTTTCTGGAAAATGTGTGTCTGTGCTACGAGAATATGTGTACAGTATTTTTTATCAAAATAAAACGTTGATGAGGGGGTTTATATTACTTCGGAAATTTTCATTCCATACCAGACTGTTGATAAGGAATCACTATTTCATTTTAAAAAGCACTCTGTCCCTATCTACTATTAAAGCTTCACTAACGCTCAGCCAACTCCCGATGTGGAGGGAGGGGGGTTATAGTCACTCGTTAACGGAGTAATACAAGTCCAATCTGGAACCAGCATGAATCGCACTAATTATAGTTGCAAAATTTAAAACTCCTAAAATTGACGACAAAGAATTAGCCATTTATAGCATTTATCAGGATTACGGAAAGATAAACGACAGAAAGCTACTGGACCTTTTTTGTAGATCCTATGAATAGCTACTTACAAAAAGTTTTACATTTAAGCTAGGACCAACAGTTCGGCCACTATCGAGCACGAAAAGTAAGTTTTTAAGTGAAATTTACAATATAATTACGTTTTACGGCTAAATCATGGAAGATAGAGTAAAAGGTCAATGGACCTTTTGTGTAGATCGCATTATTTTGTATTAAAATAAAATTTTTACTCTGGGCTAGGACTAAGTTTTTGTCTGAAATAGAGCCCAGAAAACAAAATCTCACGTAAAACTCAAAAAATCAAAACTTTAAAACGCGTTATGAGGCCAAACCGTTGAGGATATGGCAAAATGTTACTGAACGTTTTTTGTAGATCACGTGATTTTCTAAATCCACAAGAAAATCTGATTTGAGCTACGACCAACCGTTTAGCCGCTATCAAGTCCGGAATGTAAATTTGTAGGCGAAAATTTCCAAATATTTTCACTTAATCGCGTTTTGCGGTCAAACTAATGGAGATATAGTAAAAAGTCACTAAACCTTTTTTGTAGATAATATTATTTCCTAAATCTAACCTTTGTTTCATTTTGACCTCCGACCAATGGTTTCACCGCTATCTACCCCAAAAACAAAGTTTTCGCGTGAAAATTACAAAAAAATTGCACATAATCACGTTTTTTTCGACCAAACTAATGGAGATAGAGCAAAAGGTTACTGGACCTTTTCTGTAGATCGCAAAATTTGCTAATTTGATGGGTCAATCAGATTTGAGCTACAACCTACCGTTCGGCCGCTATCGAGCTCGAAACTTTATTTTAAGCGAAAAAATCTCTGGAATGTCAAATGTTCAAGCGTTTTGTCGCTTAACCATGGAAGATAGAGCAAAAAGTCACTGGACCTTTTTTGTAGTTCACTTCATTCCTGACCATGAATTTTTCGTCAGATCCGAGCTAGCTCTAACGGTTCGCCCGCTTTCGGACTTACAAAAAAGGCCTGCAGGGGCGAAAAATGCATGAATTTTCTCGAATTTTTTTGAGGGGTTTAAAAGTAAAAAAGTCCGGTTTTCAGACTTTTCCTGTTGGTTACACGACAAAAGGTACCCGCGTGCCAAATTTCAAGTTTCCAGCACTTCTAGAACTATGTTAGAATTTGTATACATCCATCAGTGAGTGAGTGAGTGAGTGGTTTCACATGCGGCTGTATATTATATAGGACTCGCCTTCGGCTCGCTGGGGGCTACGCCCCCAGGCCCCCATGATGTACGCTTGCAAATTCGGGGATAAGCGGTATTCGGGGATAGGTTATGTCCGAGCTTTACATTAGGGATTTGGGAGTTAAAAGTTGACCCATTTTCCAGATTAATTCAAAGTTTTGACTTCAAAGGCATTTTGTGGCTTAACCATTAGAGATACGACACAAAAAGACTTGACCATTCTTGTCGAAAGTTTAATTTTTGATTTCGATTGTGCCCTCAGATCTGATCTACGACCTATGGTTTAGCCAGAAATGAGCTCGGGAGAAAAGTCTGCACGGGGTCAGCTATCTTGAATTGTTTAGTATAAAACATATAAAAAAACCGACCTCAAGGCAGTATTTTACGTCGAACAGGGGGTTTAATATCACCAGGAGACTATCTATTCAAGGCGAGAAATTCCCTGGGTGGGTGATTAATGTTAAGGAGGTTAAGACAAGAGGGGGTTTTAATTTCGTCAGGATATTGTCTGGTCATATGAACAAATTCCCAGGGGGGGTTAACGTTACCGGGGGATAAGTCTCCAGGGGGTTATCTGGTCATACCAGGATCTTCCCAGGGGGGGGTTAAGAGATTTGGTGACTGGTAAAATTCGGACATGAGGTCATGGCAGGAAATTCCCTGGGGGGGTTTAATGTTACCAGGGGGGTTAACACATCAGGGGGTTGAATGTACAGGAGGTTATCAGGTCATACCAGGAAATCCCCGGGGGGGGGGGTTAATATTACCGGGGGTTAATGACACACTTGGGCCTTTTTTAGAGGGTATTGTGTCTGTGAACATAATAAATATTCCTCTGTCCCTATCTACTATTGACGCTTAGCTAACGCTCAGCCAACTCCCGAAGTCACTGAACCTTTTCTGTAGATCACGTGATTTCCTAAATCCCGTTTAAAATTTGTTTTGAGTTACGACCAACCGTTTAGCCGCTATGAAGCCCGGAATGTAAATTTTTAGGCGAAAAATGTCCAATATTTTCACTTAATCGCGTTTTTGCGGTCAAACTAAGGGAAATAATAGTAAAAAGTTACTGGACCTTTTTTGTAGTCATCTTATTTCCTAAATAAAACGTTAGTCTTATTTTGACCTCCGACCAATGGTTTCGCCGCTATCGACCCCAAAAAACAAAAGTTTCGCGTAAAAGTTACAACAAAATTGTACATAATCACGTTTTTTTCGGCCAAACTAATCGAGATAGGGCAAAAGATTACTGGACCTTTTCTGTAGATCGCGCAATTTGCTAATTTGATGGGTCAATCAGATTTGAGCTACGACCAACGGTTCGGCCGCTATCGGGCTTGAAACATTATTTTTATCGAAAAAATCTCTGGAATTTCAAATGTTCGAGCGTTTTGTCGCTTAACCATGGAAGATAGAGCAAAAAGTCATTAGACCTTTTTTGTAGTTCACTTCATTCCTGACCATGAATTTTCCGTCAGATCCGAGCTAGCTCCAACGGTTCGCCCGCTATCGGGCTTACAAAAAATGCCTGCAGGGGTGAAGAATGCGCGATTTTTTGGGAAATTTTTTTGAGGGGTTGAAAATGAAAAATTCTCACTTTTCGGGATTTTCCTGGTGGTTACACGTGGAAAGCTATCTGTGTACCAAATTTCAAGTCTCTAAACTCATCTGGAAGTAGGTTAGAATTAGTATACGTGAGTGAGTGAGTGAGTCAGTCAGTCAGTCAGTTACACATGCGGTTGTATATATATTAGACTCGCCTTCGGCTCGCTGGGGGCTACGCCCCCAGGCCCCCATGATGTACGCTTGCAAATTCGGGGATAAGCGGTTATTCGGGATAGGTTATGTCCGAGCTTTACATTAGGGATTTGGGAGTTAAAAGTTGACCCATTTTCCAGATTAATTCAAAGTTTTTGACTTCAAAGGCATTTTGTGGCTTAACCATTAGAGATACGACACAAAAAGACTTGACCATTCTTGTCGAAAGTTTAATTTTTTGATTTCGATTGTGCCCTCAGATCTGATCTACGACCTATGGTTTAGCCAGAAATGAGCTCGGGAGAAAAGTCTGCACGGGTCAGCTATCTTGAATTGTTTTAGTATAAACATAATAAAAACCGACCTCAAGGCAGTATTTTACGTCGAACAGGGGGTTTAATATCACCAGGAGACTATCTATTCAAGGCGAGAAATTCCCTGGGTGGGTGATTAATGTTAAGGAGGTTAAGACAAGAGGGGGTTTAATTTCGTCAGGATATTGTCTGGTCATATGAACAAATTCCCAGGGGGGGTTTAACGTTACCGGGGGATAAGTCTCCAGGGGGTTATCTGGTCATACCAGGATCTTCCCAGGGGGGGGGTTTTAAGAGATTTGGTGACTGGTAAAATTCGGACATGAGGTCATGGCAGGAAATTCCCTGGGGGGGGTTTAATGTTACCAGAGGGGGGTTAACACATCAGGGGGGTTGAATGTTACAGGAGGTTATCAGGTCATACCAGGAAATCCCCGGGGGGGGGGGTTAATATTACCGGGGGTTAATGACACACTTGGGCCTTTTTTAGAGGGTATTGTGTCTGTGAACATAATAAATATTCTCTCTGTCCCTATCTACTATTGACGCTTAGCTAACGCTCAGCCAACTCCCGAAAGTCACTGAACCTTTTCTGTAGATCACGTGATTTCCTAAATCCCGTTTAAAATTTGTTTTGAGTTACGACCAACCGTTTAGCCGCTATGAAGCCCGGAATGTAAATTTTTAGGCGAAAATGTCCAATTTTTTCACTTAATCGCGTTTTGCGGTCAAAACTAAGGGAAAATATAGTAAAAAGTTACTGGACCTTTTTTGTAGGTCATCTTATTTCCTAAATAAAACGTTAGTCTTATTTTGACCTCCGACCAATGGTTTCGCCGCTATCGACCCCAAAAACAAAAGTTTTCGCGTAAAAGTTACAACAAAATTGTACATAATCACGTTTTTCGGCCAACAAACTAATCGAGATAGGGCAAAAGATTACTGGACCTTTTCTGTAGATCGCGCAATTTGCTAATTTGATGGGTCAATCAGATTTGAGCTACGACCAACGGTTCGGCCGCTATCGGGCTTGAAACATTATTTTTATCGAAAAAATCTCTGGAATTTCAAATGTTCGAGCGTTTTGTCGCTTAACCATGGAAGATAGAGCAAAAAGTCATTAGACCTTTTTTGTAGTTCACTTCATTCCTGACCATGAATTTTCCGTCAGATCCGAGCTAGCTCCAACGGTTCGCCCGCTATCGGGCTTTACAAAAAAATGCCTGCAGGGGTGAAGAATGCGCGATTTTTTGGGAATTTTTTTTGAGGGGTTGAAAATGAAAAATTCTCACTTTTCGGGATTTTCCTGGTGGTTACACGTGGAAAGCTATCTGTGTACCAAATTTCAAGTCTCTAACTCATCTGGAAGTAGGTTAGAATTAGTATACGTGAGGTGAGTGAGTGAGTCAGTCAGTCAGTCAGTTACACATGCGGTTGTATATATATTAGACTCGCCTTCGGCTCGCTGGGGGCTACGCCCCCAGGCCCCCATTTGGGTGTTGGCTAAATTCGGGGATAAGCGTAGTTCGGTGATTGGTTAAATTCAGACGTGAAGTTTCCAAATTTTATGTATCCGTTCTCGAGAATCTTACGGGTCGTAATGCTTCGCAAACGCTCAGCCAAAAGATGTGTGGTGTATAATATTAATCAATTGATGTGGTAGAAGAGTTAAGTTATGTGTTCGTGAAATTTGGAGACAAGAAGAATTTGGTTTTAACCAAAGTCAGAGGACGTATGTATACCATAGTTTAATTTTCCGGATTTACCCAAACTTTTGACTTTGAGGGCGTTTTGCGGCTTAACCGTTAGAGATACGACAAAAAGTGACTGGACCTTTCTTGTCGGAAATTTAATTTTGTTTTTCGATTGTGACCTCAGATTTGATCTACGACCTATGGTTTAGTCGGTACAACGCTTGGGATAAAAGTCTGCCCCGGTCAGCTGTTGTGTAAACAGATTTAGTGTAAATAAATTTAAAACTGCCTTTATTAGATTATTAAGTTGATCAGGGGGTTTGTTTTAATCAGGAGTGCATCAACCAGGAAATTCCCGGGAGGGGGGTTAATGTTATCGGGAGTTATTAGAACGCGTGGTATACTTTTCTGGAAAATGTGTGTCTGTGCTACGAGAATATGTGTACAGTATTTTTTATCAAAATAAAACGTTGATGAGGGGGTTTATATTACTTCGGAAATTTTCATTCCATACCAGACTGTTGATAAGGAATCACTATTTCATTTTAAAAAGCACTCTGTCCCTATCTACTATTAAAGCTTCACTAACGCTCAGCCAACTCCTGATGTGGAGGGAGGGGGGCTATAGTCACTCGTTAACGGAGTAATACAAGTCCAATCTGGAACCAGCATGAATCGCACTAATTATAGTTGCAAAATTTAAAACTCCTAAAATTGACGACAAAGAATTAGCCATTTATAGCATTTATCAGGATTACGGAAAGATAAACGACAGAAAGCTACTGGACCTTTTTTGTAGATCCTATGAATAGCTACTTACAAAAAGTTTTACATTTAAGCTAGGACCAACAGTTCGGCCACTATCGAGCACGAAAAGTAAGTTTTTAAGTGAAATTTACAATATAATTACGTTTTTACGGCTAAATCATGGAAGATAGAGTAAAAGGTCAATGGACCTTTTGTGTAGATCGCATTATTTTGTATTAAAATAAAATTTTTACTCTGGGCTAGGACTAAGTTTTTGTCTGAAATAGAGCCCAGAAAACAAAATCTCACGTAAAACTCAAAAAATCAAAACTTTAAAACGCGTTATGAGGCCAAACCGTTGAGGATATGGCAAAATGTTACTGAACGTTTTTTGTAGATCACGTGATTTTCTAAATCCACAAGAAAATCTGATTTGAGCTACGACCAACCGTTTTAGTAGCCGCTATCAAGTCCGGAATGTAAATTTGTAGGCGAAAATTTCCAAATATTTTCACTTAATCGCGTTTTGCGGTCAAACTAATGGAGATATAGTAAAAAGTCACTAAACCTTTTTTGTAGATAATATTATTTCCTAAATCTAACCTTTGTTTCATTTTGACCTCCGACCAATGGTTTCACCGCTATCTACCCCAAAAACAAAGTTTTCGCGTGAAAATTACAAAAAAATTGCACATAATCACGTTTTTCGACCAAACTAATGGAGATAGAGCAAAAGGTTACTGGACCTTTTCTGTAGATCGCAAAATTTGCTAATTTGATGGGTCAATCAGATTTGAGCTACAACCTACCGTTCGGCCGCTATCGAGCTCGAAACTTTATTTTAAGCGAAAAAAATCTCTGGAATGTCAAATGTTCAAGCGTTTTGTCGCTTAACCATGGAAGATAGAGCAAAAAGTCACTGGACCTTTTTTGTAGTTCACTTCATTCCTGACCATGAATTTTTCGTCAGATCCGAGCTAGCTCTAACGGTTCGCCCGCTTTCGGACTTACAAAAAAGGCCTGCAGGGGCGAAAAATGCATGAATTTTCTCGAATTTTTTTGAGGGGTTTAAAAGTAAAAAAGTCCGGTTTTCAGACTTTTCCTGTTGGTTACACGACAAAAGGTACCCGCGTGCCAAATTTCAAGTTTCCAGCACTTCTAGAACTATGTTAGAATTTGTATACATCCATCAGTGAGTGAGTGAGTGAGTGGTTTCACATGCGGCTGTATATTATATAGGACTCGCCTTCGGCTCGCTGGGGGCTACGCCCCCAGGCCCCCATGATGTACGCTTGCAAATTCGGGGATAAGCGGTATTCGGGGATAGGTTATGTCCGAGCTTTACATTAGGGATTTGGGAGTTAAAAGTTGACCCATTTTCCAGATTAATTCAAAGTTTTGACTTCAAAGGCATTTTGTGGCTTAACCATTAGAGATACGACACAAAAAGACTTGACCATTCTTGTCGAAAGTTTAATTTTTGATTTCGATTGTGCCCTCAGATCTGATCTACGACCTATGGTTTAGCCAGAAATGAGCTCGGGAGAAAAGTCTGCACGGGTCAGCTATCTTGAATTGTTTAGTATAAACATAATAAAAACCGACCTCAAGGCAGTATTTTACGTCGAACAGGGGGTTTAATATCACCAGGAGACTATCTATTCAAGGCGAGAAATTCCCTGGGTGGGTGATTAATGTTAAGGAGGTTAAGACAAGAGGGGGTTTAATTTCGTCAGGATATTGTCTGGTCATATGAACAAATTCCCAGGGGGGGTTAACGTTACCGGGGGATAAGTCTCCAGGGGGTTATCTGGTCATACCAGGATCTTCCCAGGGGGGGGTTAAGAGATTTGGTGACTGGTAAAATTCGGACATGAGGTCATGGCAGGAAATTCCCTGGGGGGGTTTAATGTTACCAGGGGGGTTAACACATCAGGGGGTTGAATGTACAGGAGGTTATCAGGTCATACCAGGAAATCCCCGGGGGGGGGGTTAATATTACCGGGGGTTAATGACACACTTGGGCCTTTTTTAGAGGGTATTGTGTCTGTGAACATAATAAATATTCCTCTGTCCCTATCTACTATTGACGCTTAGCTAACGCTCAGCCAACTCCCGAAGTCACTGAACCTTTTCTGTAGATCACGTGATTTCCTAAATCCCGTTTAAAATTTGTTTTGAGTTACGACCAACCGTTTAGCCGCTATGAAGCCCGGAATGTAAATTTTTAGGCGAAAATGTCCAATATTTTCACTTAATCGCGTTTTGCGGTCAAACTAAGGGAAATATAGTAAAAAGTTACTGGACCTTTTTTGTAGGTCATCTTATTTCCTAAATAAAACGTTAGTCTTATTTTGACCTCCGACCAATGGTTTCGCCGCTATCGACCCCAAAAACAAAAGTTTCGCGTAAAAGTTACAACAAAATTGTACATAATCACGTTTTTCGGCCAAACTAATCGAGATAGGGCAAAAGATTACTGGACCTTTTCTGTAGATCGCGCAATTTGCTAATTTGATGGGTCAATCAGATTTGAGCTACGACCAACGGTTCGGCCGCTATCGGGCTTGAAACATTATTTTTATCGAAAAAATCTCTGGAATTTCAAATGTTCGAGCGTTTTGTCGCTTAACCATGGAAGATAGAGCAAAAAGTCATTAGACCTTTTTTGTAGTTCACTTCATTCCTGACCATGAATTTTCCGTCAGATCCGAGCTAGCTCCAACGGTTCGCCCGCTATCGGGCTTACAAAAAATGCCTGCAGGGGTGAAGAATGCGCGATTTTTTGGGAATTTTTTTGAGGGGTTGAAAATGAAAAATTCTCACTTTTCGGGATTTTCCTGGTGGTTACACGTGGAAAGCTATCTGTGTACCAAATTTCAAGTCTCTAACTCATCTGGAAGTAGGTTAGAATTAGTATACGTGAGTGAGTGAGTGAGTCAGTCAGTCAGTCAGTTACACATGCGGTTTGTATATATATTAGACTCGCCTTCGGCTCGCTGGGGGCTACGCCCCCAGGCCCCCATGATGTACGCTTGCAAATTCGGGGATAAGCGGTATTCGGGGATAGGTTATGTCCGAGCTTTACATTAGGGATTTGATTTGGGAGTTAAAAGTTGACCCATTTTCCAGATTAATTCAAAGTTTTGGACTTCAAAGGCATTTTGTGGCTTAACCATTAGAGATACGACACAAAAAGACTTGACCATTCTTGTCGAAAGTTTAATTTTTGATTTCGATTGTGCCCTCAGATCTGATCTACGACCTATGGTTTAGCCAGAAATGAGCTCGGGAGAAAAGTCTGCACGGGTCAGCTATCTTGAATTGTTTAGTATAAACATAATAAAAACCGACCTCAAGGCAGTATTTTACGTCGAACAGGGGGTTTAATATCACCAGGAGACTATCTATTCAAGGCGAGAAATTCCCTGGGTGGGTGATTAATGTTAAGGAGGTTAAGACAAGAGGGGGTTTAATTTCGTCAGGATATTGTCTGGTCATATGAACAAATTCCCAGGGGGGGTTAACGTTACCGGGGGATAAGTCTCCAGGGGGTTATCTGGTCATACCAGGATCTTCCCAGGGGGGGGGTTAAGAGATTTGGTGACTGGTAAAATTCGGACATGAGGTCATGGCAGGAAATTCCCTGGGGGGGTTTAATGTTACCAGGGGGGTTAACACATCAGGGGGTTGAATGTACAGGAGGTTATCAGGTCATACCAGGAAATCCCCGGGGGGGGGGTTAATATTACCGGGGGTTAATGACACACTTGGGCCTTTTTTAGAGGGTATTGTGTCTGTGAACATAATAAATATTCCTCTGTCCCTATCTACTATTGACGCTTAGCTAACGCTCAGCCAACTCCCGAAGTCACTGAACCTTTTCTGTAGATCACGTGATTTCCTAAATCCCGTTTAAAATTTGTTTTGAGTTACGACCAACCGTTTAGCCGCTATGAAGCCCGGAATGTAAATTTTTAGGCGAAAATGTCCAATATTTTCACTTAATCGCGTTTTTGCGGTCAAACTAAGGGAAATATAGTAAAAAGTTACTGGACCTTTTTTTGTAGGTCATCTTATTTCCTAAATAAAACGTTAGTCTTATTTTGACCTCCGACCAATGGTTTCGCCGCTATCGACCCCAAAAACAAAAGTTTCGCGTAAAAGTTACAACAAAATTGTACATAATCACGTTTTTCGGCCAAACTAATCGAGATAGGGCAAAAGATTACTGGACCTTTTCTGTAGATCGCGCAATTTGCTAATTTGATGGGTCAATCAGATTTGAGCTACGACCAACGGTTCGGCCGCTATCGGGCTTGAAACATTATTTTTATCGAAAAAATCTCTGGAATTTCAAAATGTTCGAGCGTTTTGTCGCTTAACCATGGAAGATAGAGCAAAAAGTCATTAGACCTTTTTTGTAGTTCACTTCATTCCTGACCATGAATTTTCCGTCAGATCCGAGCTAGCTCCAACGGTTCGCCCGCTATCGGGCTTACAAAAAATGCCTGCAGGGGTGAAGAATGCGCGATTTTTTGGGAATTTTTTTGAGGGGTTGAAAATGAAAAATTCTCACTTTTCGGGATTTTCCTGGTGGTTACACGTGGAAAGCTATCTGTGTACCAAATTTCAAGTCTCTAACTCATCTGGAAGTAGGTTAGAATTTAGTATATCGTGAGTGAGTGAGTGGAGTCAGTCAGTCAGTCAGTTACACATGCGGTTGTATATATATTAGACTCGCCTTCGGCTCGCTGGGGGCTACGCCCCCAGGCCCCCATGATGTACGCTTGCAAATTCGGGGATAAGCGTAGTTCGGGGATAGGTTATGTCCCGACATTAGGGATTTGGGGAGTTAAAAGTTGACCATTTTCCAGATTAATTCAAAGTTTTGACTTCAAAGGCATTTTGTGGCTTAACCATTAGAGATACGACACAAAAAGACTTGACCATTCTTGTCGAAAGTTTAATTTTTGATTTCGATTGTGCCCTCAGATCTGATCTACGACCTATGGTTTAGCCAGAAATGAGCTCGGGAGAAAAGTCTGCACGGGTCAGCTATCTTGAATTGTTTAGTATAAACATAATAAAAACCGACCTCAAGGCAGTATTTTACGTCGAACAGGGGGTTTAATATCACCAGGAGACTATCTATTCAAGGCGAGAAATTCCCTGGGTGGGTGATTAATGTTAAGGAGGTTAAGACAAGAGGGGGTTTAATTTCGTCAGGATATTGTCTGGTCATATGAACAAATTCCCAGGGGGGGTTAACGTTACCGGGGGATAAGTCTCCAGGGGGTTATCTGGTCATACCAGGATCTTCCCAGGGGGGGGGTTAAGAGATTTGGTGACTGGTAAAATTCGGACATGAGGTCATGGCAGGAAATTCCCTGGGGGGGTTTAATGTTACCAGGGGGGTTAACACATCAGGGGGTTGAATGTACAGGAGGTTATCAGGTCATACCAGGAAATCCCCGGGGGGGGGGTTAATATTACCGGGGGTTAATGACACACTTGGGCACTTTTTTAGAGGGTATTGTGTCTGTGAACATAATAAATATTCCTCTGTCCCTATCTACTATTGACGCTTAGCTAACGCTCAGCCAACTCCCGAAGTCACTGAACCTTTTCTGTAGATCACGTGATTTCCTAAATCCCGTTTAAAATTTGTTTTGAGTTACGACCAAACCGTTTAGCCGCTATGAAGCCCGGAATGTAAATTTTTAGGCGAAAATGTCCAATATTTTCACTTAATCGCGTTTTGCGGTCAAACTAAGGGAAATATAGTAAAAAGTTACTGGACCTTTTTTGTAGGTCATCTTATTTCCTAAATAAAACGTTAGTCTTATTTTGACCTCCGACCAATGGTTTCGCCGCTATCGACCCCAAAAACAAAAGTTTCGCGTAAAAGTTACAACAAAATTGTACATAATCACGTTTTTCGGCCAAACTAATCGAGATAGGGCAAAAGATTACTGGACCTTTTCTGTAGATCGCGCAATTTGCTAATTTGATGGGTCAATCAGATTTGAGCTACGACCAACGGTTCGGCCGCTATCGGGCTTGAAACATTATTTTTATCGAAAAAATCTCTGGAATTTCAAATGTTCGAGCGTTTTGTCGCTTAACCATGGAAGATAGAGCAAAAAAGTCATTAGACCTTTTTTGTAGTTCACTTCATTCCTGACCATGAATTTTTCCGTCAGATCCGAGCTAGCTCCAACGGTTCGCCCGCTATCGGGCTTACAAAAAATGCCTGCAGGGGTGAAGAATGCGCGATTTTTTGGGAATTTTTTTGAGGGGTTGAAAATGAAAAATTCTCACTTTTCGGGGATTTTCCTGGTGGTTACACGTGGAAAGCTATCTGTGTACCAAATTTCAAGTCTCTAACTCATCTGGAAGTAGGTTAGAATTAGTATACGTGAGTGAGTGAGTGAGTCAGTCAGTCAGTCAGTTACACATGCGGTTGTATATATATTAGACTCGCCTTCGGCTCGCTGGGGGCTACGCCCCCAGGCCCCCATGATGTACGCTTGCAAATTCGGGGATAAGCGTGTATTCGGGGATAGGTTATGTCGATTTGGGAGTTAAAAGTTGACCCCATTTTCCAGATTAATTCAAAGTTTTGACTTCAAAGGCATTTTGTGGCTTAACCATTAGAGATACGACACAAAAAGACTTGACCATTCTTGTCGAAAATTTAATTTTTGATTTCGATTGTGCCCTCAGATCTGATCTACGACCTATGGTTTAGCCAGAAATGAGCTCGGGAGAAAAGTCTGCACGGGTCAGCTATCTTGAATTGTTTAGTATAAACATAATAAAAACCGACCTCAAGGCAGTATTTTACGTCGAACAGGGGGTTTAATATCACCAGGAGACTATCTATTCAAGGCGAGAAATTCCCTGGGTGGGTGATTAATGTTAAGGAGGTTAAGACAAGAGGGGGTTTAATTTTCGTCAGGATATTGTCTGGTCATATGAACAAATTCCCAGGGGGGGTTAACGTTACCGGGGGATAAAGTCTCCAGGGGGGTTATCTGGTCATACCAGGATCCTTCCCAGGGGGGGGGGTTTAAGAGATTTGGTGACTGGTAAAAATTCGGACATGAGGTCATGGCAGGAAATTCCCTGGGGGGGTTTAATGTTACCAGGGGGGTTAACACATCAGGGGGTTGAATGTACAGGAGGTTATCAGGTCATACCAGGAAATCCCCGGGGGGGGGGTTAATATTACCGGGGGTTAATGACACACTTGGGCCTTTTTTAGAGGGTATTTGTGTCTGTGAACATAATAAATATTCCTCTGTCCCTATCTACTATTGACGCTTAGCTAACGCTCAGCCAACTCCCGAAGTCACTGAACCTTTTCTGTAGATCACGTGATTTCCTAAATCCCGTTTAAAATTTGTTTTGAGTTACGGACCAACCGTTTTAGGCCGCTATGAAGCCCGGAATGTAAATTTTTAGGCGAAAATGTCCAATATTTTCACTTAATCGCGTTTTGCGGTCAAAACTAAGGGAAATATAGTAAAAAGTTACTGGACCTTTTTTGTAGGTCATCTTATTTCCTAAATAAAAACGTTAGTCTTATTTTGACCTCCGACCAATGGTTTCGCCGCTATCGACCCCAAAAACAAAAAGTTTCGCGTAAAAGTTACAACAAAATTGTACATAATCACGTTTTTTCGGCCAAACTAATCGAGATAGGGCAAAAGATTACTGGACCTTTTCTGTAGATCGCGCAATTTGCTAATTTGATGGGTCAATCAGATTTGAGCTTACGACCAACGGTTCGGCCGCTATCGGGCTTGAAACATTATTTTTATCGAAAAAAAATTCTCTGGAATTTCAAATGTTCGAGCGTTTTGTCGCTTAACCATGGAAGATAGAGCAAAAAGTCATTAGACCTTTTTTGTAGTTCACTTCATTCCTGACCATGAATTTTCCGTCAGATCCGAGCTAGCTCCAACGGTTCGCCCGCTATCGGGCTTACAAAAAATGCCTGCAGGGGTGAAGAATGCGCGATTTTTTGGGAATTTTTTTGAGGGGTTGAAAATGAAAAATTCTCACTTTTTCGGGATTTTCCTGGTGGTTACACGTGGAAAGCTATCTGTGTACCAAATTTCAAGTCTCTAACTCATCTGGAAGTAGGTTAGAATTAGTATACGTGAGTGAGTGAGTGAGTCAGTCAGTCAGTCAGTTACACATGCGGTTGTAATATATATTAGACTCGCCTTCGGCTCGCTGGGGGCTACGCCCCCAGGCCCCCATGATGTACGCTTGCAAATTCGGGGATAAGCGGTATTCGGGGATAGGTTATGTCGCTATACATTAGGGATTTGGGAGTTTAAAAGTTGACCCTTTTTCCAGATTAATTCAAAGTTTTGTACTTCAAAGCATTTTGTGGTTAACATTAGAGATACGACACAAAAAGACTTGACCATTCTTGTCGAAAATTTAATTTTTGATTTCGATTGTGCCCTCAGATCCTGATCTACGACCTTATGGTTTAGCCAGAAATGAGCTCGGGAGAAAAGTCTGCACGGGTCAGCTATCTTGAATTGTTTAGTATAAACATAATAAAAAACCGACCTCAAGGCAGTATTTTACGTCGAACAGGGGGTTTAATATCACCAGGAGACTATCTATTCAAGGCGAGAAATTCCCTGGGTGGGTGATTAATGTTAAGGAGGTTAAGACAAGAGGGGGTTTAATTTCGTCAGGATATTGTCTGGTCATATGAACAAATTCCCAGGGGGGGTTAACGTTACCGGGGGATAAGTCTCCAGGGGGTTATCTGGTCATACCAGGATTCTTCCCAGGGGGGGGGTTAAGAGATTTGGTGACTGGTAAAATTCGGACATGAGGTCATGGCAAGGAAATTCCCTGGGGGGGTTTAATGTTACCAGGGGGGTTAACACATCAGGGGGTTGAATGTACAGGAGGTTATCAGGTCATACCAGGAAATCCCCGGGGGGGGGTTAATATTACCGGGGGTTAATGACACACTTGGGCCTTTTTTAAGAGGGTATTGTGTCTGTGAACATAATAAATATTCCTCTGTCCCTATCTACTATTGACGCTTAGCTAACGCTCAGCCAACTCCCGAAGTCACTGAACCTTTTCTGTAGATCACGTGATTTCCTAAATCCCGTTTAAAATTTGTTTTGAGTTACGACCAACCGTTTAGCCGCTATGAAGCCCGGAATGTAAATTTTTAGGCGAAAATGTCCAATATTTTCACTTAATCGCGTTTTGCGGTCAAACTAAGGGAAATATAGTAAAAAGTTACTGGACCTTTTTTGTAGGTCATCTTATTTCCTAAATAAAACGTTAGTCTTATTTTGACCTCCGACCAATGGTTTTGCAGCTATCGACCCCAAAAACAAAAGTTTCGCGTAAAAGTTACAACAAAATTGGTACATAATCACGTTTTTCGGCCAAACTAATCGAGATAGGGCAAAAGATTACTGGACCCTTTTCTGTAGATCGCGCAATTTGCTAATTTGATGGGTCAATCAGATTTGAGCTACGACCAACGGTTCGGCCGCTATCGGGCTTGAAACATTATTTTTATCGAAAAAATCTCTGGAATTTCAAATGTTCGAGCGTTTTGTCGCTTAACCATGGAAGATAGAGCAAAAAGTCATTAGACCTTTTTTGTAGTTCACTTCATTCCTGACCATGAATTTTCCGTCAGATCCGAGCTAGCTCCAACGGTTCGCCCGCTATCGGGCTTACAAAAAATGCCTGCAGGGGTGAAGAATGCGCGATTTTTTGGGAATTTTTTTGAGGGGTTGAAAATGAAAAATTCTCACTTTTCGGGATTTTTCCTGGTGGTTACACGTGGAAAGCTATCTGTGTACCAAATTTCAAGTCTCTAACTCATCTGGAAGTTAGTGTTAAGAATTAGTTATACGTGATGGCCGTTGGAGTGAGTGAGTCAGTCAGGTCAGTCAGTTACACATGCCGGTGTTTGTTTATATATTTAGACTCGCCTTCGGCTCGGCTGGGGGCTACGGCCCCCAGGCCACCCCATGATGTACGTCTTGCAAATTCGGGGGCATAAGGGGCGGTTATTCGGGGAGAGGTTATGTCCGGCTTTACATTAGGGATTTGGGAGTTAAAAGTTGACCCACTTTTCATATTCGTAAAAAGTTTTGGGACTTCAAAGGCATTTTGTGCCTTAAACCATTAGAGATTACGACAAAAAGTGACTTGAACCATTCTTGTCGAAAGTTAATTTTTGATTTCGATTGTGCCCTCAGATCTGATCTACGACCTATGGTAGTTAGCCAGAATAATGAGCTCGGGAGAAAAGTCCCTGCACGGGTCAGCTATCTTGAATTGTTTAGTATAAACATAATTAAAAAACCCGACCTCAAGGCCAAGTATTTTACGGTCGAACAGGTGGGTTTAATATCACAGGAGACTACTCTAGTCAAGGCCGAGAAATTCCCTGGTGTGGGTGATTAATGTTAAGGGGAGGTTAAGACAAGAGGGGGTTTATATTTCGTCAGGATATTGTCCTGGTCTTGATTATGAACAAAATTCCCCAGGGGGGGGTTAAACGTTACCGGGGGATAAGTCTCCAGGGGGTTATCTGGGTCATACCAGGGATCTTCCCAGGGGGGTAGGGTTAAGAGATTTGGTGACTGGTAAAAATTTCGGGACATGAGGTCATGGCAGGGAAATTCCCTGGGGAGGTTTAATGTTACCAGGGGGGTTAAAACATCAGGGGGTTGAATGTACAAGGAGGTTATCAGGTTTACCAGGAAATCCCGGGGGGCGGGGTTAATATTACCGCGGGGTTAATGACACACTTGGGCCTTTTTTAGAGGGTATTGTGTCGTTGTGAACATAATAAATATTCCTCTGTCCCTATCTACTATTGACGCTTAGATAACGCTCAGCCAACTTCACGAAAGTCACTGAACCTTTTCTGTAGATCACGTGATTTCCTAAATCCCGTTTAAAATTTGTTTTGAGTTACTGAACAACCGTTTAGCCGCTATGAAGCCCGGAATGTAAATTTTTAGGCGAAAATGTCCAAATATTTTCACTTAATCGGCGTTTTGCGGTTCAAAACTAAGGGAAAATATAGTAAAAAGTTACTGGACCTTTTTTTGTTAGGTCATCTTATTTCCTAAAAAAAACGTTTGTCTTATTTTGACCTGCCGACCAATGGTTTCGCCGCTATCGACCCCAGAAAAACAAAAGTTTCGCGTTAACAAGTTACAACAAAATTGTACATAATCACGTTTTTCGGCCAAAAACTAATCGAGATAGGGCCAAAGAAGATTACTGGACCTTTTCTGTAGATCGCGCCAATTATTGCTAATTTGATGGGTCAATCAGATTTTGAGCTAACGACCAAAACGGTTCGGCCGCTATCGGGCTTGAAAAACATTATTTTTTATCGAAAAAATCTCTGGAATTTCAAATGTTCGTAGCGTTTTTGTCGCTTAACCATGGAAGATTAGAGCAAAAAAGTCATTAGATACCCTTTTTTGTAGTTCACTTCATTCCTGACCATCGGAATATTTCCGTCAGATCCGAGCTAGCTCCAACGGTTCGCGCCGCTATCGGGCTTACAAAAAATGCCTGCAGGGGTGAAAGAATGCGCGATTTTTTGGGGAAATTTTTTTGAGGGGTTGAAAATGAAAAATTCTCCACTTTTCGGGATCTTTCCTGGTGGCTTACACGTGGGAAAGGCTATCTGTGGTACCAAATTTCAAGTCTCTAAGTAACTCCATCCTGGAAGTAGGTTAGAATTAGTATACGTGGAGTGAGGTGAGTGAGTCAGTCAGTCAGTCAGTTACACATGGCGGTTGTATATATATTACGACTCGGCCTTCGGCTCGCTGGGGGGCTACGCCCCCAGGCCTCCCATGAAGTACGCTTTGCAAATTCGGGATAAGCGGTATTCGGGGATATAGGTTAATGTCCCGAGCTTTACATTAGGGATTTGGGATTGTGAGTTAAAAGTTGACCCATTTTCATAGATTAATTTTTCCAGATTAATTTCAAAGTTTTGACTTCCAAAGGCATTTTGTGGCTTAATAAAACCATTAGAGATACGACAAAAAAAGACTTGACCATTCTTGTCGAAAATTTAATTTTTGATTTCGATTTGTGCCCTCCAGAATCTGATCTACGACCTAATGGTTTAGCCAGAACAGGAAAAATGAGCTCGGGGAGAAAAGTCTGTCACGGCGTCAGCTATCTTGAATTTGTTTAGTATAAACATAATAAAAACCGACCTCAAGGCAGGTATTTTACGTCGAAACAGGGGGTTTAATATCACCAGGGAGACTATCTATTCAATGGGCGAGAAATTCCCTGGGTGGAGTGATTAATGTTAAGGATGGTTAAGACAAGATGGGGGTTTAATTTCCGTCAGGATATTGTCTGGTCCATATGAACAAATTCCCAGGGGGGTTAACGTTACCGGGGGATACAGTCTCCAGGGGGTGTATCTGTCACATACCAGGATCTTCCCAGGGGGGGTTACGAGATTTGGTGACTGTAAATCGACATGAGGTCATGGCAGGAAAATTCCCTGGGGGGGGGTATTGTTACCATGAGGGGGTTTAACACATCAGGGTTGAATGTACGGAGGTTTATCAGGTCATACCAGGAAATCCCAGGGGGGGGGGTTAATATTACCCGGGGGTTAATGACACACTTGCTTTTTAGAGTATGGGGTCTGTGAACATAATAAATTCCACTGTTTTTCCCCTATCTCTATTGACGCTTAGCTAACGCTCGCCAGCCAACTCCCCGAAGTCACTGGAACCTTTTCTAAGATTCACGTGAGTTCCTAAATCCCGTTTTAAAAAATTTTGTTATTGATACGCACCCAACCGTTTTAGCCCGCAATGAAGCCCGGAATGTAAATTTTAGGCGAAAATGTCCAATATTTTTCACATTAATCTGGCGTTTTGCGTCAAACTAAGGAAATAATAGTAAATAGTTTACTCGGACCTTTTTGTAGGTCATCTTATTTCCTAAATAAAACGTTAGTCTATTTTGAAACCTCCGACCAATGTTTGCCGCTATCGACCCCAAAAACAAAGTTTCGCGTAAAATTACAACAAAATTGTACATAATCACGTTTTTCGCCAAACTAAAGCGAGATCGGGCAAAAGATTACTGGACCTTTTCTGTAGATCGCGCAATTTTGCTAATTTTGATGGGTCAATCAATGTGAGCTACGACCAACGGTTCGGCCGCTATCGGGCTTGAAACATTATTTTATCGAAAAATCTCTGGAATTTCAATGGTTCAGCGTTTTGTCGCTTAAAACACATGGATAGATAGAGGCAAAAAGTCCAGTAGACCCGTTTTTGTATTCACTTCATTCCTGACAATGAATTTTTTCCGTCAGATCCGAGCTAGCTCCAACGTTCGCCCGCTAACGGGCTTACAAAAAATGCCTGCAGGGTGAAGAATGCGCGTGTTTTTGGGAATTTTTTTTGAGGGGTTGAAAATGAAAATCTCAACTTTTCGGGATTTCCCTGGTGGTTACACGTGAAAGCTACTGTGTACCAAATTTTCAAGTCTCTAACTCATCTGGAATAGGTTAGAATTAGTAATAACTGAGTGAGTGAGTGAGTCCAGTCAGTCCAATCCAGTTACACATGCGGTTGTATATATATTAGACTCGCCTTCGCTCGCTGGGCTACGCCCCCAGGCCCCATGATGTACGCTTGCAAATTCGGGATAAGCGTATTCGGGATAGGTTTAATTTCCCGAGCTTACATTAGGGATTGGAGTTAAAGTTGACCCATTGTCCAGATTAATTCAAAGGTTTGATTCAAAGGCATTTTAGTTGCTTAACCATTAGAGATACGACACACAAAAAGACTTGACCATTCCTTGTCGAAAGTTTAATTTTTGATTTCCGATTGTGCCCTCAGAGCGATCTACGACCTATGGTATAAGCCAGTCATGAAGCTCGGGAAGAAAATCTGCACGGGTCAGCTATCTTGAATTGTTTAGTATAAACATAATAAAAACCGACCTCAAGGCATATTTTTACGTCGAACAGGGGTTTAATATCACCAGGAGACTATCTATTCAAGCGAGAAATTCCCTGGTGGGTGATTAATGTTAAGGAGGTGTAAGACAAGAGGGGGTTAATTTCGTCAGGATATTGTCTGGTCATATGAACAAATTCCCAGGGGGGTTAAACGTTACCGGGGGATAAGTCATCCAGGGGTTATCTGGGTCATACGCAGGATCTTTTCCCAGGGGGGGGGGGTTAAGAGATTTGGTGGACTGGTTGTAAAATTCGGACATGAGGTCAATGGCAGGAAATTCCCTGGGGGGTTTAATGTTGTACCAGGGGGGGGGTTAACAACATCAGGGGGTTGAATGTAGCAGGAGGTTATCAGGTCATTTACCTAGGAAATTCCCCGGGGGGGGGGTAGGGTTAAATATTACCGGGGGTTAATGACACACATTGGGCCTTTTTTAGAGGGTATTGTGTCTGGTGGAACATAATAAATATTCCTCTGTCCCTATCTACTATTGACCGCTTAGCTAGACGCTCAAGCCAACTCCCGAAGTCACTGAACCTTTTCTGTAGATCACGTGATTCTCCTAAATCCCGCTTTAAAATTTTGTTCTTTAGAGTTACGACCAACCGTTTTAGGCCGCTATGAAGCCCGGAATGTAAATTTTTAGGCGAAAAATGTCCAATATTTTCACTTAATCCGCGTTTTGCGGTCAAACTAAGGGGAAAATATAGTAAAAAAGTTACTGGACCTTTTTGGTTAGGGTCATCTTATTTCCCTAAATAAAACGTTAGGTCTTATTTTGACCTCCGACCAATGGTTTCGCCCGCTATCGACCCCAAAAACAAAAAGTTTCGCGTAAAAGTTACAACAAAATTGTACATTAATCACGTTTTTTCTCGGCACCACCAAACTAATCGAGGATAGGGCAAAAGATTAATGGACCTTTCGTTCTGTAGATCGCGCAATTTGCTTAATTTGATGGGTCAATCAGATTTGAGCTAACGACCAAAACGGTTCCGGCCGCTATCGGGCTTTGAACCATTATTTTCTTTATCGAAAAAATCTCTGGGAATTTCCAAATGTTCGAGCGTTTTTGTCGCATCTTTAACCCATGGAAGATAGAAGCAAAAAAAAAGTCAGTAGACCTTTTTTGTAGTTCACGCTTCATCTGTCCCTGACCATGAATTGTCCGTCCAGATCCGAGCTAGCATCCAAACGGTTTCGCCCGCTATCGGGCTTACAAAAATAAAATGCCTGCAGGGGTGAAGAATGCGCGATTTTTTGGGAATTTTTTTGAGGGGTTTGAAAATGAAAAAAATTCTCACTTTTTCGGGATTTTCCTGGTGGTTACACGTGGAAAGCTATCTGTGTACCAAATTTCAAGTCTCTAAAAACTCATCTGGAGAAGTAGCGTTAGAATTAGTATACGTGAGTGAGTGAGTGAGTCAGTCAGTCAGTCAGTTACACATGCTGGTTGTATATATTTATTAGAACCTCGCCTTCGGCTCTCGCTGGGGGTCTACGCCCCCAGGCCCCCATGATGTACGCTTGCAAATTCGGGGATAAGCAGGTATTCGGGGATAGGTTATGTTCCGCCGACTTTACATAAATAACAATTTGGGATTTGGGTGTTAAAAGTTTGACCATTTTCATAGATTATTTTCCAATTAATTCAAAGTTTTGACTTCTCAAAGGCATTTTGTGGCTTAAACCATTAGTAGATACGACACAAAAAGTGACCTTGACCATTCTATGTTCGAAAAATTTTAATTTTTGATTTCGAATGTGCCCTCATGAATTCTGAATCTACGACCTATGGTTTAGCCAGAAATGAGCTCGGGAGGGAAAAGTATGCACGGGTCAGCTATCTTGAATTGGTTTAGTATAAACCATAATAAAAACCGACCTCTAAGGCAGTATATTTTACGTCGAACAGGGGAGGTTTAATAATCACCAGGGAGAACTATCTCTTCAAGGCCGAGAAATTCCCTGGGTGGGTGATTAATGTGAAGGAGGTTTAAGACAAGAGGGGGTTTAATTTCGTCAGGATATTGTCTGGTCATATGAACAAATTCCCAGGGGGGGTTAACGTTACCGGCGGGATAAGTTCTCCAGGGGGTTATCCTGGTCCATACTCACCTAGGATCTTCCCAGGGGGGGGGGTTAAGAGATTTGGTGACTGGTAAAATTCGGACATCGAGGTTCATGGCAGGAAATTCCCTGGGGGGGTTTAATGGTTACCAGGGGGGTTTAACAACATCAGGGTGGTTGAATGTACAGGAGGTTATCAGGTCATACCAGGAAAAATCCCCGGGGGGGGGGGTTAATATGTACCGGGGGGTTAATGACTACACTTGGGCCTTTTTTAGAGGGTATGTGTGTCTGTGAACATAATAAATATTCCTTCTGTCCCTATCTACTATTGACCGCTTAGCTAAACGCTCAGCCAACTCCCGAAGTAGTCACATGAAACCTTTTCTGTAGATCACAGGTGATTCTCCTAAATCCCGTTTAAATATTTGTATTTGAGTTAACGGGGGGACCAACCGTTTAGCCGCTATGAAGCCCGGAATGTAAATTTTTAGGCGAAAATGTCCAATATTTTTTCACTTTTAATCGCGTTTTGCGGGCAAACTAAGGGAAATATAGTAAAAAGTTACTGGACCTTTTTTGTAGGTCAATCTTATTTTTCCTAAATAAAACGATTAGTCTTATTTTGACCTCCGACCAATGGTTTTCGCCGCTATCGACCCCAAAACACAAAAGTTTCGCGTAAAAGTTACAACAAAATTGTAACATAATCACGTTTTTCCGGCCAAACAAATCGAGATAGGGGGCAAAATAAGATTACTGGATCCTTTTCTGTAGATCGCGCAATTTGCTAATTTGATGGGTCAATCAGATTTTGAGCTACGACCAACCGGTTTTTTCGGCCGCTATCGGGCTTGAATAATGAACATTATTTTTATCGAAAAAAATCTCTGGAATTATCAAATGTTCGAAGCCGTTTTGTCGCTTAACCCATGGAAAGATAGAGCAAAAAGTCAATTAGACCTTTTTTGCTTAGTTCACTTCATATCCTGACCATGAATTTTCCGTCCAGATCCGAGCCTATGCTCCAACGGTTTCGCCCCGCTATCGGGCTTACAAAAAAATGCCTGCAGCCGGGGTGAAGAATGCGCGGCGATTTTATTTGGGAATTTTTTTGGAGGGGTTGAAAATGAAAAAATTCTCACCCTTTTCGGGATTTTCCTGGTGGTTACACGTGGAAAGCTAATCTGTGTACAAATTTCAAGTCCTTCTAAACTCATCTGGAATGTAGGTTAGAATTAGTATACGTGAAGTGAGTGAGTGAGAGTCAGTCAGTCAGTCAGTTACACATGCGGTTGTATATATATTAGACTTCGCCTTCGGGGCTCGCTGGGGGCTACGCCCCCAGGCCCCCATGATGCTACGCTTGCAAATTCGGGGATAAGCGGTTCTATTCGGGGATAGGTTATGTCCGAGCTTTACATTAGGGATTATGGGAGTTAAAAGTTGACCCATTTTCATAGATTATTTTTTCCAAGGGATTAATTCAAAGTTTTGAACTTCAAAGGCATTTTGTGGCTTAACCATTAGAGATACGACATCAAAAAGACTTGACCATTTCTTGTCGAAAATTTAATTTTTGATTTCGATTGTGCCTCAGATTCTGATCTACGACCTATGGTTTAGCCAGAAATGAGCTTCGGGAAGGAAAAGTCTGCACGGGTCAGCTATCTTGAATTGTTTAGTATAAACATAATTAAAAACCGACCTCAAGGCAGTATTTTACGTCGAACAGGGGGGTTTAATATCACCAGGAGGACTATCTATATCAAGGCGGAGAAATTCCCTGGGTGCGGTGATTAATGTTAAGGAGGTTTAAGACAAGAGGGGGTTTAATTTCGTCAGGATATTGTCTGGTCATATGAACAAATTCCCAGGGGGGGTTAACGTTACCGGGGGATAAGTCTCCAGGGGGTTATCTGGTCATACCAGTGATCTTCCCAGGGGGGGGGGTTTAAGAGATTTGGTGACTGGTAAAATTCGGACATGAGGTCAATGGCAGGAAATTCCCTGGGGGGGTTTAATGTTACCAGGGGGGTTAACACATCCAGGGGGTTGAATGTACAGGAGGTTATCAGGTCATACCAGGAAATCCCCGGGGGGGGGGTTAATATTACCGGGGGTTAATGACACACTTGGGCCTTTTTTAGAGGGTATTGTGTCTGTGAACATAATAAATATTCCTCTGTCCCTATCTACTATTGACGCTTAGCTAACGCTCAGCCAACTCCCGAAGTCACTGAACCTTTTCTGTAGATCACGTGATTTCCTAAATCCCGTTTAAAATTTGTTTTGAGTTACGACCAACCGTTTAGCCCGCTATCAAGCCCGGAATGGTAAATTTTTAGGCGAAAATGTTCCAATATTTTCCACTTAATCGCGTTTTGCGGTCAAACTAAGGGAAATATAGTAAAAAGTTACTGGACCTTTTTTGTAGGTCATCTTATTTCCTAAATAAAACGTTAGTCTTATTTTGACCTCCGACCAATGGTTTTCGCCGCTATCGACCCCAAAAACAAAAGTTTCGCGTAAAAGTTACAACAAAATTGTACATAATCACGTTTTTCGGCCAAACTAATCGAGATAGGGCCAAAAAGATTACTGGACCTTTTCTGTAGATCGCGCAATTTGCTAATTTGATGGGTCAATCAGATTTGAGCTACGACCAACGGTTCGGCCGCTATCGGGCTTGAAAACATTATTTTTTATCGAAAAAATCTCTGGAATTTCAAATGTTCGAGCGTTTTTGTCGCTTAACCATGGAAGATAGAGCAAAAAAGTCATTAGACCTTTTTTGTAGTTCACTTCAATTCCTGACCATGAATTTTCCGTCAGATCCGAGCTAGCTCCAACGGTTCGCCCGCTATCGGGCTTACAAAAAATGCCTGCAGGGGTGAAGAATGCGCGATTTTTTGGGGAATTTTTTTTGAGGGGTTGAAAATGAAAAATTCTCACTTTTCGGGATTTTCCTGGTGGTTACACGTGGAAAGCTTATCTGTGTACCAAATTTCAAGTCTCTAACTCATCTGGAAGTAGGTTAGAATTAGTATACGTGAGTGAGTGAGTGAGTCAGTCAGTCAGTTCAGTTACACATGCGGTTGTCATATATATTAAGACTCGCCTTCGGGCTCGCTGGGGGCTAACGCCCCCAGGCCCCCATGATGTACGCTTGCAAATTCGGGGATAAGCGGTATTCGGGGATAGGTTATGTCCGGCTTTACATTACATTAGGGGGGAGTTAAAAGTTGACCCATTTTCCAGATTAATTCAAAGTTTTGACTTCAAAAGGCATTTTGTGTGCTTAACCATTAGAGAATACGACACAAAAAGACTTGACCATTCTTGTCGAAAAGTTTAATTTTTGATTTTCGATTGTGCCCTCAGATCTGATCTTACGACCTATGGTTTAGCCAGAAATGAGCTCGGGAGAAAAGTCTGCACGGGTCAGCTATCTTGAATTGTTTAGTATAAAACATAATAAAAACCGACCTCAAGGCAGTATTTTACGCTCGAACAGGGGGTTTAAATATCACCAGGAGACTATCTATTCAAGGCGAGAAATTCCCTGGGTGGGTGATTAATGTTAAGGAGGTTAAGACAAGAGGGGGTTTAATTTCGTCAGGATATTGTCTGGTCCATATGAACAAATTCCCAGGGGGGTTAACGTTACCGGGGGATAAGTCTCCAGGGGGTTATCTGGTCATACCAGGATCTTCCCAGGGGGGGGGGGGGTTAAGAGATTTGGTGACTGGTTAAAATTCGGACATGAGGTCATGGCAGGAAATTCCCTGGGGGGGTTTAATGTTACCAGGGGGGTTAAACACATCAGGGGGTTGAATGTACAGGAGGTTTATCAGGTCATACCAGGAAATCCCCCGGGGGGGGGGTTAATATTACCGGGGGTTAATGACACACTTGGGCCTTTTTTAGAGGGTATTGTGTCTGTGAACATAATAAATATTCCTCTGTCCCTATCTACTATTGACGCTTAGCTAACGCTCAGCCAACTCCCGAAGTCACTGAACCTTTTCTGTAGATCACGGTGATTTCCTAAAATCCCGTTTAAAATTTTGTTTTTGAGTTACGACCAACCGTTTAGCCGCTATGAAGCCCGGAATGTAAATTTTTAGGCGAAAAATGTCCAATATTTTCACTTAATCGCGTTTTTGCGGTCAAACTAAGGGAAATATAGTAAAAAGTTACTGGGACCTTTTTTGTAGGTCATCTTATTATCCTAAATAAAACGTTAGTCTTATTTTGACCTCCGACCAATGGTTTCGCCGCTATCGACCCCAAAAACAAAAGTTTCGCGTAAAAGTTACAACAAAATTGTACATAATCACGTTTTTCGGCCAAACTAATCGAGATAGGGCAAAAGAATTACTGGACCTTTTCTGTAGATCGCGCAATTTGCTAATTTGATGGGTCAATCAGATTTGAGCTACGACCAACGGTTCGGCCGCTATCGGGCTTGAAACATTATTTTTATCGAAAAAATCTCTGGAATTTCAAATGTTCGAGCGTTTTGTCGCTTAACCATGGAAGATAGAGCAAAAAGTCATTAGACCTTTTTTGTAGTTCACTTCATTCCTGACCATGAATTTTCCGTCAGATCCGAGCTAGCTCCAACGGTTCGCCCGCTATCGGGCTTACAAAAAAATGCCTGCAGGGGTGAAGAATGCGCGATTTTTTGGGAATTTTTTTGAGGGGTTGAAAATGAAAAATTCTCACTTTTCGGGATTTTCCTGGTGGTTACACGTGGAAAGCTATCTGTGTACCAAATTTCAAGTCTCTAAACTCATCTGGAAGTAGGTTAGAATTAGTTATACGTGAGTGAGTGAGTGAGTCAGTCAGTCAGTCAGTTACACATGCGGTTGTATATATATTAGGACTCGCCTTCGGCTCGGCTGGGTGGCTACGCCCCCAGGGCCCCCATGATGTACGCTTGCAAATTCGGGGATAAGCGGTAATTCGGGGGATAGGTTATGTCCGAGCTTTACATTAGGGGATTTGGGAGTTAAAAGTTGACCCAATTTTCCAGATTAATTCAAAGTTTTGACTTCAAAGGCATTTTGTGGCTTAACCATTAGAGATACGACACAAAAAGACTTGACCATTCTTGTCGAAGTTTAATTTTTGATTTCGATTGTGCCCTCAGATCTGATCTACGACCTATGGTTTAGCCAGAAATGAGCTCGGGAGAAAAGTCTGCACGGGTCAGCTATCTTGAATTGTTTAGTATAAACATAATAAAAACCGACCTCAAGGCAGTATTTTACGTCGAACAGGGGGTTTAATATCACCAGGAGACTATCTATTCAAGGCGAGAAATTCCCTGGGTGGGTGATTAATGTTAAGGAGGTTAAGACAAGAGGGGGTTTAATTTCGTCAGGATATTGTCTGGTCATATGAACAAATTCCCAGGGGGGGTTAACGTTACCGGGGGATAAGTCTCCAGGGGGTTATCTGGTCATACCAGGATCTTCCCAGGGGGGGGGGGTTAAGAGATTTGGTGACTGGTAAAATTCGGACATGAGGTCATGGCAGGAAATTCCCTGGGGGGTTTAATGTTACCAGGGGGGTTAACACATCAGGGGGTTGAATGTACAGGAGGTTATCAGGTCATACCAGGAAATCCCCGGGGGGGGGGTTAATATTACCGGGGGTTAATGACACACTTGGGCCTTTTTTAGAGGGTATTGTGTCTGTGAACATAATAAATATTCCTCTGTCCCTATCTACTATTGACGCTTAGCTAACGCTCAGCCAACTCCCGAAAGTCACTGAACCTTTTCTGTAGATCACGTGATTTCCTAAATCCCGTTTTAAAATTTGTTTTGAGTTACGACCAACCGTTTAGCCGCTATCAAGCCCGGAATGTAAATTTTTAGGCGAAAATGTCCAATATTTTCACTTAATCGCGTTTTGCGGTCAAACTAAGGGAAATATAGTAAAAAGTCACTGGACCTTTTTTGTAGGTCATCTTATTTCCTAAATAAAACGTTAGTCTTATTTTGACCTCCGACCAATGGTTTCGCCGCTATCGACCCCAAAAACAAAAGTTTCGCGTAAAAGTTACAACAAAATTGTACATAATCACGTTTTTCGGCCAAACCAATCGAGATAGGGCAAAAGATTACTGGACCTTTTCTGTAGATCGCGCAATTTGCTAATTTGATGGGTCAATCAGATTTGAGCTACGACCAACGGTTCGGCCGCTATCGGGCTTGAAACATTATTTTTATCGAAAAAAATCTCTGGAATTTCAAATGTTCGAGCGTTTTGTCGCTTAACCATGGAAGATAGAGCAAAAAGTCATTAGACCTTTTTTGTAGTTCACTTCATTCCTGACCATGAATTTTCCGTCAGATCCGAGCTAGCTCCAACGGTTCGCCCGCTATCGGGCTTACAAAAAATGCCTGCAGGGGTGAAGAATGCGCGATTTTTTTGGGAATTTTTTTGAGGGGTTGAAAATGAAAAATTCTCACTTTTCGGGATTTTCCTGGTGGTTACACGTGGAAAGCTATCTGTGTACCAAATTTCAAGTCTCTAACTCATCTGGAAGTAGGTTAGAATTAGTATACGTGAGTCAGTTCAGTCAGGTCAGTTACACATGCGGTTGTATATATATTAGATTAAGTTGTGTTTCAAGAAGGAAAATCTTTTATTCTAAAGGTAAGTTATAAACGTTAGTAGTACTTACGAATGAGCGTGACAATATCGATTTTAGTAACTGTGGGAAAACTTACGTTTGATAAAAATATTTAACAGGATATTTCTTGACAACCAGCCCATTTCTAGCTGTCTTACAGGGTGAGAAGAAGACGACTGCTTCTAATTAATTGTTTAAAATGTGTAACGATCACACTAGATTGATTGATTCAAATATTTTCTTGCACGCCAGCTGGAAAGTATTCAAAAGGGAGCTCTGATAATTTCATCTTTTAAGTAACTGCTACTGTTCCCACGGCCTTTTCTGTTTTTGTCATACATTTCAATATAAGAAAATAACGGCCACGGAGAAAATAACATTTAACATTGCCATAACTGCTCCTTAAGTCACAGAATCGTTTTCAATCCTAGTTTTTTACAGCTCTTACTCTATAAAAATGGAAGTTTTCCGAAGGGATCGGAGCAATAGCGTTCATCTTCCTAAAATAAGATATCTCTTTATTTTATACACTTTCAGCCAATTGTATTTACTCATGTACCTTTTTCAGGTTAATGCTCTTTTAGAATCAATTTCATACACTATATGGCATAAACAAAACATCAAGAAAAGAGAGTAGCAAGTTGTCTAATGAAATAACCATAAATAAGATGATGAGAGAATATGTCCATAGCAAACCTCTAATATTATATTAAAAAACATATATTGAAACTTTACATGATTTAATTTGCTAGTAATTATATACGCTTTTTGCCTACGAAAAATTCAAAAAAACAATGTAGCAACAATTTCAGGATAATTTAGTTACTTCTATTCTGCACGTAAATTCTTAAATGGTTGAAATATTATTTGTGAGAAACTTTAAAAAAATGGGCCTTATCTTATGTATAGGTTTAGAGACTTTTCATTTTACCATACAAATGGAGGTAGTAAAAATATTTGTTGTGTTATTAAAACTATTTTAAAGAACGTAACACTAAATATACAGTTTATTTATCAATAAGGAAGCTGGTCTCTAGTTCAATACATAACAAATATTTGATAATTTTCTTTAGCAGATTAATTCGCGTTTTTAGAAGTACAAAACTGTTCATGATCCAATGTGTATCTATCACATGTTAAATCCAAGTCGACTATGCTACACACAGCATCATTAAGCTTAGTAACCACGATCACTCCACGGAAGATTTGATGTTAGCTTTGTACACACAAGGAACCAACATCTGTTGTATCCTGTTTTCTGATTTGCCTTACTAAGATACCCTTGCTATCGAAAGGCCTCAAAATAAAAGATTGTATTGGTTTTATAATGTGTTTTAAATGTAATTAAGTTAAAAGTAGCCAATACAAGCTTCATCTTCAACATTAATATACTGTTTCAAAGATCTGTAGATCCCAGTAAATTATAACTATCTATGATAAATACGAGAAGGTTTGATAGGTGGAAATGGTATTATCAAACTCTTTTTATGTTAAAATTTCGAAGATAAAATATTATTATCCTCACCACATTATACAAAACCTCAAAGCTTTTCCAAAAACCAATATTGGAAACTATATTACTCGTGTTTACATTTTTAAGAAAGGAAAAAAGTAAACTTACAAATGAAACATACACTTATTCTTCATCTGATTAGAAATAAGATTGCATACATTAATCAATAAATATTACCAATAACTTTAATATTTAACAATGCTTAAAAATTCTGTAAAAATAAAACGCGAATTTCAAAATTAACTTTTCAAATTTAATGGTAATAGTGGCAATTAAAACTTATTTCTTTGATAAAGGCACAAGTTACAGTAGGAAATAATTGATTTCAAAAACCTGTAAAATGATAAAAAAACGAATTGATAATTTTTAACTTTTGCTTTTTTATAGAAATGATTTACTGTTTTAGGGAAACTTCGAATATTTACATTAATATAAAAAACAAAACAATGACTTAGATATGTTTACTCATTAAAAGGGCCATAACCAGTTTGGATGTTAGAGATAGTGTGTTCCAGTACATGTTGGCTCCGTTGGATAGCTTAATTAGTAAATAGCTGTAACACTTATATAAATATATAGATATATACATACATATCAATATATATATATATATAAATATACATATCCATATAAATATATATATATATATATATATAAAATATAATGCTTTGGCATCACACGTTTTTCAAGTCTGGAACTAGGTTTGTGATGTATTTCAATGCCATTTGTCACATTATAAAAATTAAATTTGAGATCTGTTTCACAAAATGTAGTAAATTGAATAATTGTATTCTAAAAATTTTAGGAACTTAAATATACTGTCTTACGTGCTTATACAATTATTATTTGCTATATTCCTTTCATTACAAGGAGGTATAAAATATGTATTTGAATATTTAAAGCTATTTATTGAATCAACATTAGGAATATTTATTTATTTCCTTTTCACTAACTACACATATTAATTTCAAGCATTTTTCATATTCATTTTTTTCATTTAGTTGTGACATACGGGAGTATTGTTTACAATAATACTTTCTCAATAGAAAATATTTATTAAGGTCTTTAATAACAGTTGTCGTATCTTATAAAAATTAACGACTCGTTTTTTCAAAAGTTCGGGCAAATCTCTGATCAGAACTTAATTTCAGCATAGGTCCAATTATATTTGAGATTATAAGCAAACATTACTGTTTCATGAATGGAGTTTGGCAAGGGACAAGAAGAGACATGAATTTCACAACAATAACCATCGCATTAGTCATCGTATTTTCCAGTTTTAAGTTATACGTGATTATCAACCACATCAGTCTAGTTTAAAAAAAGTATAAATATATAGAAAAAATATGTTAAGCTGAACATTTTTTAATTTCATTTATACATCCATCGATAACTCCTATTTCATACCGTTACTTTAGATCTTATAACTTCATTCTTCAAACTTATTAGAATATGACGCACAGGACATTCATAGTAAACGTTATCTAAAATACAAAATTATACTCAGTGATAAATAAATAAAATACACAAATAAGGCGCTAAAATATGTACACCTTACGTACAAAGACATAAGAGTGATATACATTATATTTTTATTTTATATACATATATGTATATAATTTCAGAAAAGGTTTTGAATACATTTTTGGTTTTAACATTCATAAAATTATAAAATTTTAACCTTTCTCTTGAGCGTACGTAAGTAATCTATGTATCTCTTCTTCTCTAACAACGCTCTTTAATATTTTTAATGGACATGTTACATTGTAATGCAAAAGTACTCGTTTAAAAAACCCGTTGGAGGCTTCCTCTACTCAATAAATAAATGTTAATGACTACAAATCTTCTGTGAGAAAATGTTTAGAGAAGTTATTTTAAGAAAGTGAGGCTGTCACTCGTGTTGGTCAGTTCAAGGACCATGTTAAACACAAAGACGGTAAGATACCGGGAAGCCACTGGATTAGGAGGTTGGCGTAATACAGAACGTCAATATTCTGGTCAACATTGTTGATAAACTTTAATAAATTTTAATGAAAGAAATTTATAAGTTTATAAGGTTTAACAAAATGATTTTCTATTTATTAAAGAGAAACTAAGAATTTGAAACATAGATATTTTTGCATGATATCACCTGTTTAATTAAAAAAATAATGTTCTTAATGTGCGGTCATAAAAGAGTTGAAAACATTAGGCAATGTGAGATACAAAATAAATAAAACAAACTAACTGATTTAAAACGAAAAAATGGCTAAATGTTAAATTTAAAGAAAATAAGAGACATAAACGGATTTCCAATAATTTCGGAGTTTGACGACTCCAAAGTGCACATTTCAAATAGATTTTTGAATGTCCTAGACGACAAAATTATCAATTGACACCTAGTTGTTTCTGGAAAAAAGACAATACAATATAAAGAAAATGTTAGTATGGGTTTTTATAGAGTAAACATTGTAAAGTTGTTTTAACAGATTTTATATTGATTTTACGAGGATTATCTGTTTTCTTTGGTCTATTATTCTTAAATTTTTCAGGATTTCTCATAAATGTTGAGAAACACACAGCTTTAGTCAAGAGATTTTCTGTTGGATTATTTATAGTCTTTTAAACATTATTATTCTTTCATTTCGGACTTTACAAAAGTAAGCTAGGACCGAAATACTACTATCTACTATATGATGCGTTTATAAATATTAACTTTTGACATAAATGTAAGAGTAGTATTTTTTACTTGTATTTCCACCAAACTAACCAAAAATAATCTTAGTATGTTCTCATTGAGTTTTTGACGTTGATTTAGTCACTGTAAAAGAAAAATTAGAGTATTGTTCGATGCATAAATGTTTAGATTTTTTCTTTATAATACTTGAAACATCTATTTGAGTAAATCTTTTTCATGAATGAAAATTAAAACACACAAACTCCCACGGAAATTATATATTTTGTCTATTTTATTTAGGTATTAGCTTTCAGATGACGAAATATAATCAAGGTTGAAAGGGATATATTTTAGTTTTAATCCAGTTTGTTCCATATTATCATATTTACATTAGTCATTTCAGGAGTCCTACAGGAGTACTACAGTAGGAGCACCAAAGTCCTGAGTACTTTCAGTGTCGTTCACCAACATCCTGATTTATAAATGTCTCCACGTACACTGTTTAGGTCTGGTTTAAACCACAATTGATTTGCCAGAGACACATGTTCCAGTATAAATGCAAAACTAGAGCTATCTTTACAATGATGCCGACATATTCCATAGTAGTAACGCAAGTTTTTCAATATAAATATAATTGCAATTCAATCCGTATCCATTATAAGGTGTTCGGGCATACATTTAAGGAACATCACTTTAATTATAATTTAATCACATTTTTAATGTAGTCTTAACTGTAAAATGTTTAGAGTTGCGATTGTTTATTAAAAATACCGATATATTTCAATAAATACCCAAAAGTTTTATAGTTTTAAGGGATTATTTGCAGCTATTTATCCAATGACAAACATATTCCTTAGCACTATTTGAACACATTGTATAGATACAGTATAACAAAAAAAAAAAAGATTGACCATTTACTGAATGTAAGTAGTGAATATCTTGCCTTTTTGGGAACATCAACTTACTCAGTATCACCAATTGCCAGCAACAAGTCCAAACCACGTCGATAGCAATCACAGACACAAACCACATTACACACCCAGATATTGCCCTTAATGTAGTTACAAACTAGTTCTCTGTGATAGCACATGCTGTGTTTAGTGTATTCAGCGGTATTCTATAATTATCATTAATGTATATCATTCATTATTTTACGACAATTATTGCTATTACAATTTTATAAAAAAATTGTAATAGCATTAAAAATGTTTCTTAATGAAAATAACCGATTTACTTTGTATGTATAAAACTATAAATGTAACTAATAATAATAATAATATTTTTAAGAAAATAATTTTTTCAAACGTAATAATGTAAAAAAGGGTCAAAATAATCTGACGGTTTTCATCACTGTACTGCGTGGCATATTAGTGGTGGGTATATTCATGCTGTAGAGAATTTAATTCACACACGGGAATTTAATTAGCCGTGGAGAAGTAGGCGGCTGCGCACGGCCTGGTTCTTATTGAGTTGTTTTGTAAAAGTGGCGATTCCATCGTTTCTGTTCAGTGGCATTACCTAGAAATTTTTATGAGGCTCCAAGAGGCCGAGTCCCTACACATAACATATTATGACCTTGGTGAGTAACTTTCAGTATTACTGTACTGGCTTAGCCTTAAAATAGAATTCGACAGGCTGTCCAAGGTTGGTCCGAACACCAGAGTATATTGAACAATGAAGAATAGCTGTCGAAGCTGGCCAGTAGTTACTCACAGTCGTTACTTATCTGATCACTTGGTAAGATGAATAATGTGTTTTGATCTGCTTTTACACTCATATAAAACGGCTATTGTCCAGCACGTAAAACCTAATGATTATGCAGTGCGGAAAACTTTTGCAAAACATAGCAAATTATTGATCTCTTAATATCTGAATAAAAAGTTTAATATGAGAAACGAAAAACATTTTATATAGACAGTTATATTATTACACTGTCCGCCGTCCAGGAGCGCCCTTTAGTTGCCTGAACATTCAGTCATACTGTAGGAGCTGTTCGGAAAATGAGGTCCGGTCGCTGACATTCACAAAGACTTACATTTTGTTTTCTCTCAGACAGGGTAGTGCTGCCTTGGGTCTCGATGTCCTATTCTCACGTATTCGTTAGCAAACTGTATCGGGTATCGTTCTAGGAGATATGGACCGGCCGCAGTCTCTCCCAAGTCTCGCAATTTTTTCTTGTTGTATTCTCGTATTGGAGCTACCTCAGACTTTCTCTCTTCAGCAGAGTATTACTGCTTTCTGTTTCGATTCCCTTTGATGTACTGTGTGTATATTGGCCTTTAGAAGTGTGTGTATCGAAGCTGCCGTCGGAGGTGACCTGGTCTGGCCGCGGTCGTTATCTCTTGTTCTCGTGATGGTTCGTCTTAAAAATTTTTCCTACCTCGATCCCAGTTCTAAGTGAAAGTGACCCGTTCTTCCGTGGATCCTACTGCAGCCCAAGAAGTTCTCCCTCCCTAGGATGAAGCAAGTAAAAATAAAGATTCACTTTGGTGAGTTGGCATCTAACCTGAAGTGCACTGTTTTTACCTCATGTCTTAACCATCCCTCCATCTCCGGATGTAATAGTTTTAAAAGGGAATTTTTTCATCTCTTTATCTCATACGTAAAATTTTGGTCCTCTCTCTCTCTCTCTCTCTCTCTCTCTCTCTCTCTCTCTCTCTCTCTCTCTCTCTCTCTCTCTCTCTCTCTCTCTCTCTCTCTCTCTCTCTCTCTCTCTCTCTCTCTCTCTCTCTCTCTCTCTCTCTCTGTGTCTCTCTCTCTCTCTGTCTCTCCCTCTCTCTCTCCCTCCCATCCTCCCCCCTCCCACCCTTGGATTTAATCATTGCTATGACAAGAGTTTTATAACTTCAATTGGGTCAACTGATTGTAAATATTGTTACATATATTTATTAATATCTTTTAGTTCAACTTATATTAAGAAACCCAAAACTATACATAATTTTCGCCCTTGTGTCTTTTACAAAACATTACGTCGCTATAATCTTAATATTAAGTAAAATTGTGTAGCAGTTAAAGTTGTTGTACATTACAAAACATTTACTAGTAATAAATCTTTGTCATGAACCTACCTGAATATTACCTGAAGTTAGAGTGAATACTGTATCAAAGAAATGTTTACGTCAGGTAAAGTCACTTTTCAATACCACTCATCCACTTGTAATATAATCCCATTAGACGCAATCTTGGCAAACACTTGCCACTGTAATATCTTCCAAAATTACCTTGATGTATTAAAATTATTCCATGTGAACTTGCTAATGTGTTATGTTTCAAGACATTTTCTGCATTTAAATTAGACGAATTTTAGTTTTATTTTATACTGGCCAATTTTATAAACAATGAAATAAAACTGTAATTTGATTTTTATTTCTTACGATTATAACTGTAAATTCGGTTTAAATCATTCACGTAAGTAATTAAAATGTAAGCCCTCATTTCTCTTATTCTTAGTCAGCTAATGCTACAATAAAAAATCAGGTCTGATTTCTCAAATTTGCAAAAGGAGGTGAAAAGAACGGATTTTGGTTATGAGAACCGTTAGATAATATTTTAGAGGCTCGATTAAGAAGGACCACTTCACACTAGGCAGTGAAGACGCCGAACACACTGATTTTAACAAGAGTTCACTAGGTTACACATAATGAGTTTATGAACAGTGCATATTCAAATAAAGTGCAGAAAATAAACAGTTACCTTTTTTTTCATGAGAGGTGCCTAACCGTAGTCTGCTGTTGTTGAGGGCCAGGTTGTGATCAGTAAGTGTGGAAATAGGCTGCAGCAGTCTTGTAGGCAGGCGTGAAGACGGAAGATGTCCTTCACGGATTCACTCACGCACAATACGACCGCAAAACGAATAGTTCATAACACTGTGGCCAGTCCTGTAGAGCACGGTAGACGCGGGTGTCCGGGAGCAGAGACGTTCTGGTAGAGATTGCCAATCCAGAGCACTGACTTTAATGTTAATGTAAATGTACAACAAATAGAAATAAACTAATATTTTAAGTGAGAGAGTAACACATGGGGGAGAGAGTAAGTATGGTCAGCAGTGGCTAGAGAGTACATAAGTGCCCCAGGCGGGACCGAGAGTATAACGAGCAAGCGTGCCGTCGCTTGCAAGGTAGGCAATTGATAAGTCAACCGTTGTGATTGGTTGGTGAGTTTACAGTAAACAGCTGATTCGGGAAACAATGGTTCATTGGTCTGTCACTGTACGTGAATATTTTAATCCAGTAAGGAATGGTATTGTAGGCACTAGGCCGCAGAAAGAGATATAGAATTAATGTAGTATATACAGTTTAGTAAAATAAAGGTAAATATTATAGAGTATAAATTGCCCAAAAAATATATACATAATTATTGTTCAATAAAAGTAGCCTTTTCATATTAGGCAATAAAAAACAAGTTATTTAATGCAATAATACTTAACAGGAGGTTAAGTTGACAGTTTTCCAATCATCTTTAGACGTGATGTGAACTGAAATACTTAGTAAGATAAAATTCGTTGATTACAGCAAAAATTATTAAATGCTAGACATCAAACTAACATTTTATTTATTGCTTTTTAAAGTGTGTCGTTAAAATATCCAAGGATTTCAATTATTTACTATGATATTCAATGATACATTTATAGGATCCATGTCAATACTAGTCAATTTAGTGTGTAACTTTTTCAATAATTATTTTTAGGGTTTTAGGTTTTAAAGTCACTGTCATGCACAGTTCTCAAAATGAATATATATAATTTTTTCATATAATTTAGTTATTTTGTGACACTGAGTTTGGAACTGTAGTAGTTCAGAAGTAAAATAAAATGAAAACAATCTAAATTTGTAAACAGAGCTTCCAGTTGTGAGAGACTGATCTGGAATAGTACCTTCAAACTACCGACCTCTGACACACTAGTGGAGATTATTCAAGTAAACCACGACCCATGTTTTTTATAATAATATGTTTTTAGGCATAGAGATGAAAAGAACATATCGTTTCTTTTAAATTCTAAAGTTGGAATCTACGGAGGAGAAGGGTTCCGGAAAAACTTTTCCAATGGTATGATACTCCTTGAGTGTAGAGTAAAATATTGTTGAAGTAATCCATCCATGAAATTGTTTTGGACAGTTTTGACGAGCTAAAAATGATAAGTTAAAGTTTTTTGTGATATAGAAAGGAATTAAAACATTCACCATATATTTTATGTTCATCATACACATCATATTCAACATAGCACTTTATTATCATTTAGACAGCAAATTTCATGACGCGTCAGACAAAATATTGTGTTAGTATCAAAAATGCCATAAATAGTTTAAACTATTAGCACCAAAAATTAATACCGTTATTGCTCTTCATACAATGCACCCTAAATTACAAATATACACGTTTTTATTTCAATAACATTTTGGTAATTGGGTTCGTGAGATAATTTGTAAACCAGATATTTCAAATAAATTCCCAATAAAACTTTTGATATTTAATCATCCGCGATTATTTTAGGTGGTAATTGCATGTGTTTAACGGCATTAACAGACTGTATAGTAACAGACAGAGGCAATAACGTTTACTATTGGAAACGTGTTAATCTGTACACATGTTTTTTTAATTATTATATCAATATTATTCTGTTCACTATTTTCAGCTTTTATAAATTGAGGGTTTATATTTATATTTCTGCTTTTAGAAAAACAAGATATAAAATATAGATATATATAAAAACTCTAACGTTTCATACCTGGTGTCGTTTCAATAGAAGATGGCACTCTTAAATCTATGTGCCATTTAGTGTATGTTACACACCCTGCTATATGTGTTTTTACTGCATATAATCCATTTTAATACTATAAATCTCATTATTTTTTTGTCCCAAACTAATGATAATGGTTATAGGTTGCTACACTCTTGGTATTTTATCAACCATTATAAAAATTACAAATTGACTATCTATTTAGCAAAATTAGTACAAATAAATTGTTCTTAGAGATCAGGAAGAGTTCAGTTCATCTATATTTTATGTCTTGTTTTTCTAAAAGCAGAAGTATAAATCTATACCCTTAATTTTAGATTTTTATCATACGCCACGTATTCTTCGTTTATTACACGTATTTTAAATAAATTTTTTACTATTTACCATTTATTAATTACCATAAAATTCTTAAAAAACCTGTGATATTTACTGCACCTCAAAGGGATAGCTATAAATTCGTAAATCAGTGCACAATACAGAAACTACAAGCTAAACTTGAAAAATACAAAATATTTATGCATACATACATTATTTAATAAGTGATATGTCGTTTTGTGAATCACCAATTTCCCTATCTTAATGCACAGCTGCCCCTAAACTATCGCTTTACTCATTCTGTAAGTGCTGAGTTAGGTTATAACAATAGATTATCGTAGCTACTACTACTATACAGTAATGAAGATGCGTTAAATATGGGATGGATAATTAATACTTAGCGTTTGAGACGAACTAAAAACTCTTACAGTAAGTATTGTGATTTTGTTAACGAGAAACTGTAATATGCTTTTAGCAATCCACAAAAAGGCAATAAAATATAATGAATATATATGATTATATATGTACATATATATAAAATCGTACTGTATCCTTTCATTTACTTTTAACCAAATAACTGAAAAAGTGGCAGTAATATAATGGTGAGTTTAGCGCGCTTCTCATGAAAAGTTATGTTATAGGAGAAGAGCTCTCTAATAATGGATACACTAACATTCTTGTGAAGCCCTTCAATTTCCTCTACCGCGGCCGCTGGTTTAACATCCTTCATACAAGTCTCTTTATTGTCTTTTTATTTACGATTAATTACAATGATGCCATTAGATTAGGACATTTTTACTATTTTAAATAAAAAATATATAACATTTTATTGAGTTTATTTCTGTTTATTGTAATTATATTAAAAACATAATAGTATTTTTTATCCATTGATCAAAAAATAAGACTACCAACTAAAGTATTCATATATTGAATAATACCATTCAAAGATATATAATAATGAGGATGAATTATAAAATAAATATAACATATGTTATAACAGTTTCCATTGATGTTGTCGTCTACAAAGCTTAACACGTTTTTATTTAGGTGTCAGCTTTGCGGGTTTCTTCTGACTAATTACTCGTTTAAACAAGCGGTAATAACTCTGCATGAGTTGAGAAGATGAGGAATGAGAACCTCATACCATTCTGACGTTAGAGACTTTGAGTAGTCGGCTATGAAGATAATAAAATATTGTAAAATCACACTCGATCTTTACAAAAATATATTATCTTAAATAAACACGACGTTATTTAATTGTTGATAGCATAGAAGTTTGTGAATGTCATTAACATTTCAAACCACTTTCATAAGAAAACTGAACGCTGTATTATGATTCATTTTGGTGTTAATATCAGCTGTTTCAATGTGAGACCGATAAGAAACAGCGTGTTTCTAATAGCCAAACCATATCATTTCAATGTATTTTTACTCTGTAAGAGGTATTTTTATAGCGAAAGCAATATTTTAATGAGGAAGAAATAGCTGACTAAGCTACGGGGGAAACGACGACTTTCGTAGATATCAGCTTTAATGGAAAGTACTCCATTACCAAACAGAGTGATGCAAATCCTTTTCTCTATGATATCGAGAATTAAATGAACTATAGAGTTTTTGTATGCAGCCTTAGCAAAGCCTTTTCCTCAACACGTGCTTAGGCGTAGTCTCACTTTACCTTACAAAGGAAATTTGTGTCTTTGCACGAGTTATGTTTACTCTCAAGTTTTATAAATTAGGACAAATAAAATTATTTTTGTAAACTTATTGTTCCATAAAATCATGAAGATGGATGGTATTGATATCTTAAAAAAGCCCCACCTAACTAAGAGCTTTGGTATTAAACCATTATCACCCACAGACCTATACGTAACTAGTTCGCTGGCCATGATTAATTCAAGTTATTAATTACAAACTAAGAATTTATAAAAAAGTAAAATGTATACAGTATTACTTGCAAATGTAATTCTGACTCATTATAAATGTGGTTTATAATGTTATCATTTTCAAAATTAGTCTGACTACAGTATAAAATAGCAATAATGTATTTAAATGGTTATTCCCGTGCTGAGTGTATATCATTTACTTAATAATACCATAATCAGTCCTTCATTACTGTTTGCTCATAGTGTTAAATTTCAAATTAACAGGACAAATAGGTACTACAGTTGTTACGTGGTTTATGATGATCCAGTTACTCTTATAACGCTGATTATAGTTTACTATTACATTACATAATCTGCTTATATATCTGGAATTCGCCGCGTTTTCTTAATTCTGTTAAATACTGGGCTATTCTTATATTTTTAATAGTTATTGCGTCTTTTTAGATGTAACTTTAAGCTTAGGAATTCCTTAAAACATTTTAAAAGTCTATATTATAACTATATTTTAAAATAGATTTTGCATTATTAAAAGGAATCTATAGATTAAGCTTTAGAGCCCAGCTCGTCAGTGATCCGCGATGGGTAAAAGCTGCAACTAACTAAGAGTTTTGATTTTAAACCATTATTACCCTTAGATCTATACGTAACTAGTTCGCTGGACAAGATTCAATCATTTATGAATTATTCATTACATTAGTTAACAACATTATTTAAGATATGTACATGAATAATGTTGTTACTTCTAAATTTAGAGATAAGGACTGTACAATTGCTGAAATATTATTGTATACTTTGTTTTAACCAATGAAATATTTCATCAACAGGGATGTCAACTATACCAAGTCATTTGCATTAAGAAAATTTACATACTTTATTAGTGTTACAACATTTTCAAAGGGAATCGTACTAATACGAGATGTATTTAACATAACTAGTGAAAAATATATAAGAACATTCTTATAGATATAAACCAATGATCATTTTGGAATGCAAAACTATATTTACTTATAAAATACAAAAAATTTGAATTAGAAATATTGTTGATATATTGTTATATAAAAACTCGGTTAAAATGTATAGACTTATCAGATATTATATACGTTACATACTATACTTTACGAAAATTTTTTAAAATTAAAAAAATTCATGCAATTATTGAATTCGATTTTAAAAGTCATACGATATTACTAACACGTTAAAATTGTATCATATGTGTTTTCATTTCACACCAGTGACTGCAACACTAAAACTATTGGTATAGTTAACCTATGGAAGTTCTATGATACCTTGAGAATACATGTATAATAATGTTCCACCGAATTTAAATATCAATGCAAAAATGGTATATTTGTAATATTTGAAAAATAATATAATGAAAAAATAGGAAACGTACGGAAGTGTATTTATTGTAAGTATCACGTCTACATCTGTAATTACAATTATGAAACTAATACCTTTTACTTTCAGAATGTGTTAGGAAAAACATTTTTTTTATCTCGTCACTCTTGTTTGTTTTATATTCCAGGACATGGATGATAAATAGTGCCAGGGAAGAAATAAGGGGATTGCGTGAGGTATGGTGAGCGGAAGTGTGTGCTGAACCGTGCTTATGCCGGTGGTATTTTACACATATTACTGAACTGTACTCACCAGTGTGTGGTTATTAATCAAATTTTGGACTTATTGCCACTTTAAAATTTTTGAACGCCATGCTATCATTTTATAAATACTGCTCCATTTTCACTAACTTTTCAAAAATGCCAGTCTTTTTTTATTGGGCTACGTTAGCATACGCTTCTACCTTGGCTTTTCAGGCAAAAAGGACAACTTACAAACTGTAAAGCAGATTTAAATTTATTTAGTTGCTCCTTCGACCTCCCACAGATCGATGCCTCTTTATTGATGTATAAAACCTATAAGCTGCACATTGAACTACAAATATTGTTGTGTATTCTAACTAGCGTTTTTTTTCTTTTGAGGTTTTCTGCAACTGGCATTTCTTTCCCTACATAGCTCTGTACATATATGTTGTAATTTTTAGAAACGGAACAACTTCTACTTAGATAAATATGTATCGTATAAGTTATGTGAAGAAGCAAAAGGGATGTTAATGACTTTACAACATTGTGAGAAAAACAGTGGTGAAGGGTTTAAACGGAAAGTAAATAACGAGCTGCAGCCCAAAAGATGTACTGCTCTTTGTTAACACTTTATTGCGGAAACCCAAGTTTTTAACAAGGCTTTTCATTGTCCTCCCCTCATTTTTATGGTTTTTGAAAGCGTTTTTATTATTTCAGATAAATTTAAAACATATTTAAAATTTCAAAATAAATTTAAAAACGTAAAAAATATATTTGGTAGCAAATAAATCAATTTAATATATATCCTAAAAATCGTGTTCCTAATCAAAAAATTAACTATCCTAAATCTAATAAATTATATTAGGTGTCATTAATACATTTCATATCTAACTATAATTGTTTTATATTATCTCACAATTTTCAATAAAACTTGTAACAAAATTGTATTATATTTGTTAGTGATTTATTATTTTTTTATCTATACCAACACTAATTGATATAACATAAGAAAATGTTGATATTCCAGTTAAATCCGTGACTTTTGCGAATAAAATTACATTTAATAAAATAAAAATGAACCATAATAACCAAGGAGCATATAAAATTTTACGTTTGTAACTACTATTTAAATAGAAGTGTTAGGTAAATAATAGATCACACAATGAAAGCATTTCATAAATACGTGTCTATTCTAGGGGCTACTAAGAACAGAGTATATCTAGTATGTCTGAGAGACCCAAAATTTTATTTTTTTTAAAGACATGATTTTTATACTAAGCAGCATATCTTCCAAAAAGTGATTTTTAAAGAAAATATAGTTACAATGGTAGGAGAGGGAATGTTTTACTGTATGCGTCAATATAGTTATTTATATGTATTTAAAATGAGAAATGTAAACTAAATTCTATCTGAAATAGTACGTTTAATAATATAAACCCCCAACTACATGAAAAACAGGGTCACGTGTACATACAACGAACGTTATTCTAACAAAACCGAGTCAGCTTGTTTTAAACATGTAGTGATTCTGAGATAATTCCAAATGTCTTGTTCCTTCCTTATCGCTGTGATGGAGTGAACATTGCAAAGATAAATAGTTGGGGGTTCTTGAATCGCGTTGCTTCTATATACTTGAGTTAATATTTTTATAGGGACCTGTTTTTGTAAACTTGTAAACTAATTAGTCAAAAAAATTATGGTTGCCTGTAAAGTCGGTTTTACGGACGAAGATTTTACGTGACAACGTCTTTTTCTCGGTAGAATATTTATTGATATGAATATTATTAAATTGCACAATAGGAACAAGGAATTGAATGAAAATAAGAATTGCACAAATTTTAACTATAGAAATATATTTTGTTTACTAAAACATTGTACATAATTTGAAATTAATTAAAATTTGTTATTGTAAATGGTAAAGTTGAATAAAACATTTATTAAATTGCAATTTGAAATTCTTGCTAAACACAGTTAAATTCTAACTCCGCGCGTGGTGATTGGTCGGTTTAGTTCGTTTGTTTGGTCGCACTGTTATGACAGGTTAGAGGTTATAATTTGTTATTTTAAATGTTTGACTAGCAATACGCGCTGTTTCTTCTCAATCGAATGAATTACGATTGATTGCAGAGTGATTTAAACTAATAATTTACTTAACACTATCAACATTTGTCAATAGTATGACATAACCTATAAACTCAGTTTCTCAACTTTTGTGTCAATCTAACAATTAATCAATCAATCATAGTTTACGATAATGAAATATCAGTGTACAATTATTTACCTTTATTGTTGTAGTTGTTGTAAATGACGAATCTAAGCACTCCACATTTTCACGAATAAACATAGTTATCTGCTTTATCCCGTGCGGCGGACCCACAGTTATCTGCTTTATCCCGTGCGGCGGACCCACTGGACGGGCATCGTAACGTTACCGGGCGTTACACTTTTTCATGAGTGACTCCGAGCTGCAACCTAATTTAAGACGTTGTCACGTCAAAATCCTTTTTATAGTTGTATAAAGCAAATGATTCGCTCCCGTTTTTCTGAAGTAAGTTTAACAAACAGAAAAACAGTAAAACTATCATTCTACAGTTTGTTTAATGTTTAATATTACCATATATTTATATTTCTTGACTGAGCTTTAACTACTAAGATTAACACTCGTCTAGCTGGAATTGATTACTGTTTGTCAAAGATATCTGTAAAGCGAACTCAACTGTAGACTTGGAATTGTTAAAAAGGTTTTATTTAGTTATGATGAGCATTAAGTTCGATTGTGGTTCTTGTCACATCACAGGATTTGGTATATCGTTAGAAAACAGTTAAACACAAGTACAATAGGTAACTATGATGGAAACTATAAAATATCAAAACGAATCAATTTGTAACCAAACACAGTTTACCCATAAGAGTTTCTAACATGTGGCATTTTTTCACATCCATTTTAAATATCCAAAATTATCAAGCATTATTTTATGGTGATTTGGTTTGTGGATTGTTACTATTCAAAGTCTAATATGCAACCTAATATAATAAAGAAAAGTTTTAATATATTATGTGACAATATCTCATTTTTAGGCAAGCAATTTTTACACAACTTCATTTCTTAATAGATTTAAATTAATTTAATAATGTTGCACGTAAACATTTTCGCAGGTATGTACAATTTTTTGGGATTTGCGATTGTTTGTTGATCTCTCTTTCATCAATGAAACAATGGTCTGACAACTGAAACTCATCCAATATCTGAGTTATATGCAATATTAAGAGTTAAATAGGAACAAATAAACAAAAATAGGAATTTATGTCTATTTATATATAAGGATTTTATTTTATGTATACGTATCTTTATGATAATCTTCTACATAATCTAGGGACTAGTTTATTAAACGACTAGGCAATAATGTTTCAGAGTAATTTCGTAGGCTCACACATGTTTAAAATCGCTAATCGTCATCACTACTTGAAGTAACCAGCAAGTTTAAGAGAGGAGTCACAATATTTGATGAGTTACATTACCTTATTTTGTTTTATTAATATGATATGATCTCTACATTAAAACGATAAAAATTTACAGACTAATCCATTTAATTTCCAAGCTTTATTCAAATATTAACTTGAATTTATAAACAAAATACTTTAATCATACCTTAGTATCAGCTAGGATCTCGGCAATGGGTTGAATTGACTACATGTATCTCGGAGGTTATACATTATTACATATAGTTTTATTAAATGAGAACTGAATTTAACTCAAGAAATCCATGAAATGTTCTTGATTATAAGTGTATATCTCTTTAAATGTATACCTAATATCGTGAAATCTTATAAAATTTATGAGCTAAATCATCGCTGACTAATTTGGATTAAGCATGACGCTCTGTCTTATGTGATGCTAATGTGCGATTAAGACTTATCCCACTATTGTAAGATTAGACAATATTAATAATATTTTCTAATAAATTCTTTTCTAAACAGCCATATCGTAAAATTTGAGGTGTTTTTTTAATAGTTATAATGCTTTGAGTGGTTTTATAAGACATAAAAATTTAATATTGGCAAAAAAAAAACTTGTGTAAGTAAAATGTATCATGCTAATATTACGTATGTTAAAGAACAATGCCTTTAAATCATTCATACAGACAATATGTATCCCTCAGATAAGACTTATCTTTTCAATATCGAAAAGTTAGAATACGAGAGACAGGTAAATAAATGACTTTCAAGTACTTTAAATTATTTGCCACGTATTTTATGTTATACTAGCGACCCACCACGACTTCGCACGGGTATAACATATATAGCCTATTTCATTCACTGAAAAAATTATTAAAATCGGTTCAGTGGTTTTGATTTATTCATTACTGCCCGTGACCCGCACGCGTTAAAATTGGAGTAAAACTATTCCCCTTTCCCTATACCATAAACATTTCCTGGTATCTTTGGAATATCTAAATTCATACCTACATTACTTATTTACTTTTTATATTTTTGTCTATTTATTTTATTTTTACAACAATTATTACATCAAAGAATGTGTTTATATACAGCGTTCACAGCCTTCTTGTCATTAGACAACAACATATTTTCTCTAGAGGTTACTCTTGAAAGAGCGATATACAGGTTATGTGCAAAACAATCAACGCTCAAATCTAAGCCTGTAAAGTTGAAGGTTTGACCCTGCGACTTATTAATGGTCATTGCAAAAGATGTATTTACCGGAAACTCTAAACGTTTAAATCCGATGGTATCAGAGGGATTCGGGGAATCAATACATCTTCCCCGGTACCAAATCCTGTGCGTATTGTGCACTCTATTAAGAAAGTTTTCAGTGATTTTACCAGCAAACGCGTACCATTGCGAAGTTTAGGTGAATTCAGGTTTCTTAAAATAACAGGACAACCTACCTTCAACACCATTTTGTGAGGAGGGAGTCCAGAGAATGTAGAAATTCTGTAGCAAAATGAACATCTTCTTCCAAATCGTGAACAGTATCGACCGAGTCAATCTTTAAAAGAATCAAGTTATTTACCTTATTTATTTATTCGTTAGTTGGTGACAGAATCGCTCTTTCCTTAAACCAAGATATTGTCTTACAACTTATGTTATCAATGTCAGGATAGACATTTTTGACTAACTCTTGGATGTTGTCTATCAAAAGACAAAGGTTTTTCAGGTAAATCCTTCCCTCACTTTGTGTTAACTCTCCATTGTCAACTTTTAGCAGCATCTCTGGACATAGCCTGTTCTCACGTAAATATGACGAAACACTAATATTCGTTTTAAGCTCTAATTTATTGACATGTGGCCAAAGGTTAGATCTTTTTAGGGAAGCATATATTTCATCAGCACGTGTTCCTCGAGTCACAACTGGTAGGATTTGGCAGAAATCTCATGAAAACAGAATTTTACATCCACCCATAGGTGAATTTTTATTGAGCAAATCACGCATTGTCCTATCCAGTGCTTCTACATACGTCTTGTTTCACATGGTAGCTTCGTAACAGACTATTAACCCGGCAGTGGTCGCTGTGGGTCATAGTGACCCGCACGTGACTTTTGTCATCTGTCCTCACTATACAAAAATATTAATTTTTATGGCCTTTCGCATACCTGCCTGCCTCCCCACCCACTATAACTCAGGACAGTTTTGTTCAGTTTAAGCGAGAATGGTGTCCGGGATAGACACGTGTGGGTCACCGTGACCCGCAGCGACCGTTTTCATTGTCAAAGTGTCTTACATCAAATTATTTTTTGAACAGTGTTTTTTTAGCGTTTATGGTGTTTTTATTAACATTTATAGCATACAATGTTTTATTCTATGTTATTGTTCAAAAACTAAGTGAAATGGCTGAAGGCTCAAGTACAAGTGCTCCCTTTAGAGCGGCAGAGCGTGTAGTGTTGGATGAAAACAGAATTCTCCAGGCCCTGCAAGAAGATGTTGAATCCGATGTTGAAACTGGACCTGAAACTGATGTTGGAAGTGACGTAGATGAAATAGAAGAAAGAGAGGACGATGCCTGCAGAAATTCAGATACAGAGCAGAGTCACGAAGATTCGGAAAATGATGGACCTGTCTCGGATGATGAAATTCCTCTTGCGTATAGAGAACATTACCTAGGATTACCTCATATTGTTTACTCATGTAATATAATTTATTATAATAACAAGTTAAAGAGAAAATCTTTAAACTTTAATTTTTTTTGAAAAATGTAATTTATTTTCAGGTCTCAATGAAGAAGCGTCCCCGACTTGTTTTACTTCAAACATTTTTCTCAAGATAATATTTTAAGAATAGTGATAAGTTTTGATTATTTTAAGATTTAGTTATTATAAAATTAATTATTTGCAATATTAGGTAAGGTTTAAATACTTCATAGTTGTTTTAATATTTTACTTAATAGTTTTATACTTAGGTTTTAGTTTTTATTTTATTAAATTTGACAGGAGAATTTACTAAAAATATTTCGAAATAATGTATGTGTTTTAAATTTTATTTAGGTATTTTGTATCTTAAACCAATAAATACAATCATTAAAATTTAAATATTTCGTAACTAGATTTTTATACAGACATTAGAAAATTAGTCAACACAAACTGCTAAGATTTGTGACATACATTTCATAATTTTAAAACAACATGTAAATAAATAAAAAATGTTTCCGAAACATGTTAAATTCTATTACCTAGCTCCAAAATTAACATATATATATTATTAATTAAATAAGTAATAGAGCTTTCAGATATAACAAGGTTTTAATTTGCGGGTCACCTAGACCCACAGCGACCGGATTTAGGTGCGACATAGGCGCGACCACTCCCGGGTTAATGAGCAGTCACCCATCACTTTTCCAGTATTGCTCTGTTTAGAAACACTACAGACGCTGTTACTATCATCGGTGTCGATTTACAACGGGAGCCTGAATGTAGACAGTGCGGTTCGGTCTCCTTCCGAAAGCGTAGCGGCAATGCTGGAAGACGCAACAGCTAATGCAATTTTCCCAGTAGATTTCAATTTTTTAAAGCAGATTGATTAAAAATGTTTTTCTTGTACCTCCTGGGGCATCAAGGAAAAACAATTTCCCTTCATTGTTATCAATTGTTGATAATAATGCAGTGAATACTTTTTTCTGATCGATGTTTAATCGTGGCTCATCTTGAGCTATATTTTGTAAAAGTCTTGTTTGATCGTATGATGTTTCTCTTGTGTATTCGGCACTGTTATTTCAGTCTGAGTTAGTAGTATTAGCTGGCATCGGCGGCCCAAATTCCTTGATCGATTTACCCGAAAGTGATTGCACTACTTTGTTCAATTCAAATAATGCTTCGTCAAATATGGTTTGATCGTATTGTACATCATCTGAGTTTAATTCTCGCCGTTGTCGAATCAGAATATCAGTGGCAATATTTTATTTAAATTTATTCCATACAATAAATTTTTCAAGATTTGTTAAGTAACAGAATCAGTTACTTGACAAAGCGCTACTATGATGGCAAATGAATATCTTAATGATGTAGCTGAACTACAAACAGGTGCTTCTGATAGTGTTTTCCCAGTGAGAATCGTCTTCCAAGAGCCCCATAGCTTTGCTTGCTGCTTATAAGTATTGTAAACAACACCTTTTACAGTTCTTAGGTGTGCAAAGGATGTCGGGCCTTTTACAATATGCAGTAACATTATCAGGTAAAAGCATTCGCTGTTGTTGGGATAAATGACGTAGACTCTGCCAAGAGCATCCGTTTTTTTACTCCGGGGAAACCATCAACTGCAATACCTTGTTTTCACCGTTGAAAAATTTTAGAACTCTGATTCCATCTATAGTAAATTGGAACTCTGTCATATGCCAGTCTTTCTGCGAAATCATCTTGAGCAAATAACTTCAAGAACGCTGTTGTATAATATATCCGGTCAGAAGGACCCAAAGATATGTTAGATCCGGCTTGGCGGACCGCAATTATTCGAAGGACCAATAAAATGTCTAATATTTAAAAACTCATACTTCGATAGCTGAGCAGGTGGAGCCCATACATTGATTTTCTAAGGAATAACTCTTAGTCGTTTGGGAAAAATAAAAATACGAATGAGATCACAATACATAATATTAGGAAAAAGGGCACACAATTAGAGCAAAATACAAGTGTTAAAATGATTTTTCTTCTTCTGTTAAATTATCCAAAAATGTCCGAATTAGTTAAGGATTTTAAATCTTGGTTGAAAAGAAGATTGTCTTTAGTTGCGAAGAACCATAATAAGAATGATGAAACACTGTTACCTTGCACCGTCCATTGTCTAATACCTCGACACACATGAAGTTGGGTTGATTGTAGTTCGACCTGGGTTGATTCCAAGGAACGTTGCGCTGGTGGAGTCCTTGCTGAGGGATGAAGATTCCACCATGAAGATTCCACCTTCACTTGACACTGATTTCGGTTCACTCACGAACGTTGAGACAAAGTTACCTTTGGCTCGTTAACCAAATAATGTCCGGCTCGAAGGGACTGTTAACTGCCATAGAACGGCTTACGGTTCACAAGAGACAAGACAAAGGGGCACGGCCCGAACTTGGTTAAAGCTGGTGTTGACGTACAACCTAGCGAGACGGAGTCTTAAGAAGAACTGGAGAGATGCCTTGGGGAGCTTTTCTTGTCCGCGTCCTGGACGCCTGATTGGTCGGCAGAAGTCACCTCATACCACGTGACGATCGGACCACTATAGATTTGGAATGCAGGTGTGTGTGTGTGTGTGTGTGTGTGTGTGTGTGTGTGTGTGTGTGTGTGTGTGTGTGTGTGTGTGTGTGTGTGTGTGTGTGTGTGTACAAAGATAAGTAAAATAGATGGCTTATAATAAAAATGGTACCGGACAATGGTAGGCAAAGAGCAGTTCTAAATAACATACAATTCTAATTATTAGTAAAAATTATATTAATGCGTAAAATTTGATTAATTAATATGACTAAATATGAAAACCTAACAGCTGTCAATGTTGTATCCCGCGGATTATTAACAACTTCTTGTATATTATTCTCAGTGAAATATACCCTTTGTCCATTTTCTAAATGAACTGCAAGGTGGGCAATTGTGGGACCCTGGTCGTGCACTTCGAATGATAAAATCCTCCATACAGCTTCAGAGCTGCAGATGTAACGTCGAGACTGATATTGCTCCACTTCATTTGGCGATTGTATGCTGAAAGTGGCTTTATCACTGCCTTTATTAATGTACTTAGTAACATATTGGATTGACCTTATTGAATTGCACAACTCTACGTTTATGTGGGCATCACAAATTTTCAAAAGGAGCAGCTTATAGGGAACGATCCATCGGTTATCAATATCATGGTTTCGGACGGTAGCATTATGCCCACCCTGTTCTGGCGATCTTCGACGATATTTGGGATATCCGTCATCGCTAGTACTTGTATTCGTTTGGAACGACTTCGAAAATTTTTTGCTGCAGTTAGAATCTCGCATACATGGAGAATTTGGGTTTAAAGTCCCGCAAGAGCCGTGTACCATATGTTTCTTTACGATTTCGTACAGGTCTTCATCTTTATCCGGTAACTCAGCTGAAATAACCCTGTCAATTTGGTTTGGTCTAATTTTTTCCACTAACCACACCAGCAGGTGTACATGTGGCAAGCCACGTTTCTCCCATTCTATTGTGTACATGTGACATCGCGGCAGACTGAATATATAAGACTTTTTAATGAGGTTCAGGAGTTTCTGTACTTTTAAATGGAAGACTCTGTTAACTATACTGTATCTGTCTTGTGGAGTTAATATTTTCTTTGAATTCCGGCATATTTGGGTTACATGTTGCAGTTACAAATAAATAAAGTTTGCCGTAATTTCTGACGTAAGTCATGGCATCTTGCGATTTTTCGTGTAAATATAGAGGTCCACCTGTGAATGATGAAGGTATTATAACCATCTGCCCAATACCGTTGCGGTGCCTGTAAAGCATCCTGAAGATAAACGTAATTTTCGGCTCTCAATTTAGTTTGATTATCACGGATGTAGGCCAATCTCTCAGATTCAATTTTCGCATATTGATCTACCAAGTATTGGTTTGTTAACATTCCATATCTAAGCAAAGTGTTGAAATTGTTACGTCTTGTCATTATACGGTAGCAATAGTAGTTCATACATGACACTGTTTTACGTAGAGCTGTACCACAGATTGGGTCAACTTGAGAAACATTAATGGCATTACCATTTTCTCCGCGACAAGCATCAAAGGATATTGTAAGCTGTCATAAGATCTGTGTAATTCTGAAATTTTTTGCAAATTATCATCACGACTATGCAATACAATATCTCTTTTGTCAAATTGCTGTCCAGCTAACACCACTGCTACTTCACTCGTGGAAGGCGCATTGTATCGTCCTCTGTGTTCTCCAACAGGAACTTTATTTACATGTATTACGACATTAAAGTCAGGAGTATCTGCTGGAACACTCTCAATCGCAGTTTTGAAACACTGCATGTAGCAATCATGAGAATGTAACATATCTTGGAGAGATGTAATCAAATCTCTATCAATTGGCTGTGCAACACTTTAACACCGCGGAGATACTTGTGTATCGGGATCTGCAATAAAATATATTGGCAGAAATTTGTGGTCATCTGGTCGAAGTGGTAGCAAACTCCCAGCTAAGTGGTACACTTGCCCTTGAATTTCAAATGTAGGCATAAATCCACGCTCAACAACTTGATTACTTTTAAAAGAGGTCATTTGACATGCGTTATTATAACTGCGTATATTGCGCATGAATTGTTTGGATTTCTGATGATCACCCGTAAGAAGAAAGTGGAGTGGTTCAGATGGAGAGAGAATTTCTTCTAATTTGACTTTTCCTTGTAAGCAACACATGCCTTTAGATTTGTCCTTGAATTTCAATGCCAAGCAATTTTCACACACTACTGACATTGTACCTATTGATACTATACGATCGTCCTTGTAAGAAATCGAAGGATAGTAATTCATGGCAGAATTTTATTTATTTACACATGAATTAGTAACCCGTGCTGATGATTCTCCGGTTTTCTGTATTCGATGTATATCCCTATCTTAGCTGCGTCGAATTTCATGCTCTATTGAAGATTTTCTCTATCTCTCAGCTCTATATCTATCCCGAGCCTGAGTGAGGCGAACGTCACGCTCTACTGAATATTCTCTCTCTCTCTCTCTCTCAGCTCTATGTCTATCCCGAGCCTGAGTGAGGCGAACCTCACGTTCCGTTGACGATTCTTCATCTCTTGCTATACGTACTCTTCTGGCATTAACTGTACTACGACCTATGTTCGAACGACGAAGTCTTCCAGACATGACTGAAAAAATAAATTTACTCAGTTCTATATGTATGATTACCTATACACAAATTGCCATATTATTAGTATGTGCCGCAGTAAAAAATATCTAAATACTTACCATTAAGAAACAAAAGATAATCAACAATCATGAACAACAAAAGATACCTATTCTAGTAAGTTCTTTTCTGAACTTAAATACCTCACCTTAAATTACGATTTTAGAAAACAATTTCCCTAATATTAAATTGATTTTTTTATTTCATCTAATCTTATCTATATTTATGTACTCATAATTAATATAAGCGCGAATTAAACATTAACATTAGAGTAGAATATAATTTATATTTTGAAACTATCATTTAATTATTTATCGTAAGTTACTTATAATTACTGATACGTTGTCGCGTTGAAAAGCACGTTTTTAGTAAGTATGTTATTTTCCTCGCTAGAGAGCTCCGATAATAAACGCGTCCGATCGCTGCAAAATTCAAAGTGCTATAAGGAAAATCGCGACCTCCGAAGCGCTATTTAAGGCAGGCTGCCGCCGCCCCGGCCGGCCAGTACCGCCGCAAGCGCTATTTTAAATCTGTAATATCTTCGAAAATATTCATTTAAATATTGTGCTGTAAAGGACCATATAGCTTTATATTAAATCAACAATATATTTAAGCTATTTAATTGAATAAGAATTAATGCTGTATTGGTTAAAGTAGCATCGAAAATTACCCATTATTTGTCGTAAAAAGTATATGACAAAAAAATGTTATTGTGGGATATCCATAAGGGATAGACGTATACCATCGCGGATTTTTCTGCAGACCTTTTCAATGTGTACAAATAATTAGTACATTATTTTGATAAATCTCGTAGGGTTCAGCCTGCGTTTGTAATGTAAGCAGAAAAAAAAATTATAATTAACGACATCACACTAGAATGCTGAAATGAAATACTGGTCGGACGAAAAGTGTACAGCAGAGTATCAAAGTTGAAGTGCAGACTGGTCTCTGATATCAGAGGGACAGCCAGGACGATTGTTAATAATAGACGGTTATTACAGTTTACTGCTGAGATTACGGAGAACTAGGTCAGAACATCTCACTTATAGCTTTTAATAACTTCGCTCCGGCAGTTAAATAAAGGTTTTGAGTGGTAAAGTATAATATCCGTTGTTTTCTTTACAATTTCGCTCTAGTATTTCTGATTTAAATATTAGTTTATCAATACGGAAAAATTAATAATAGAAGTAAAAAAGCGCGATACTAAATACAATGAGGTAGGATAATACACATTATTGTTAAAATATTATAATACTAATTTTTAATGCTGAATAGGTCTTCAAATTTTACTTACACGATAAAATATTAATTACACAGTTTAATACATAATTAACCCAACATCGGGCGCTAAACGGAGTTTTCCTCCGTGTATTTTTTATTATTAAAAATAGTACTACTTTTCTGATGTTGGCAGTCGTTTCCCGCAGTGTACTTCACGAGCATCTTTCGGGGAAGCGAAACAATAGCCTCCCCTCCCGCTTATCTTTGTCAAAATCTGTCAGTATGAGGTCTACTTCCGTGCGAGACTGGACGATTCCTCCGTGAGCGCCCGATGTTGTGTCTGTAGTGCTTGGACGAAATCTCCGTGAGCGCCTTATAGTGTTTAGTTTTTATGGAGTAAAAATCCGTGTCCGCATAAATGTGTGACCTGTGATGGTTTATTTTTAAGTTTTACAATATATTTTATTTGAATTTTGTGAAATGGAGAATGAAGACGACGGACTTGTCAGTACAGTAGTGAACATTGTCGTTATAAGAACCAGAGGGGAAATGTTTTGAAACTTTGTGTAGTGTTTAAAAAAATTGTAGTAAAGAATAAATTTTGATTTTAGAGTAATAATTGAAATTACAATTGTATAATATCTCAAGAATTTAAATAAATTGTTTTTGTAAGAAGTTAAATTCCATATATTATTACAGTAGGGTAAACATTTTTACAATTAATTGCATTATTCCTTAAAATAAATCATGTTGTTATTATACAATTAAATTTTTTAAGATTTTGAATTTCTTATTTGGAAAATTCATTACATAAGAGAATAATTTTTATTTAATTTCTAAAAATGAATATATTACATTGTAATTAAATCAGTATGAATATTTAAACAAAAAAAACAGTTTAAACGACTATGATATCCATTATTCGCTAACCTGGAGGAAACCTCCGTGAGCGCCTGACAGTGTTTCTAATTTTAAGCGCCTGATGGAGAGTTAATAACGTAATACCAAATGCTTGAAGAAGTCTTTTAGCCCTATTAAATACTTTTACACCCATAACTATATTTAGATATGAGTGGTTTAATATTAAATTCGACTGACAGTTGTAATTGGTTCAATTCACATTATAGCTTCTCCAAAAGAAAATAAGTCTTCAAATGTTGTAAGGTGAACATTTTAAACTTTTAAGCAAATTAAGATGAAGATGTAAGAGAATATGATCTTGATATACGAACATTAGCAGTACAAGAACATTAAATGGGCCTGTCTGTAAAGGTATCTAGGCTTGGACTGGCATAATATACTAACCATCATCTCCCAACCTTATAATAAACAATAACTGACGTAACGTATATATATATATATATATATATATATTCTGGTATAAATAACTTTTCCAGCTATTTAAGTGATAATCTTCGATAACACAATTAAGTAAAACAGCTTTTAAAGCGTATTGGTGTTGATTTTATAAGTTTTACCATTCGTATAGTTTATTATGTTTTATTTGCAATGTTTATGGTGTTCTGCACGGATTGAGAAGTACGTAACTAATTACTACGTTGTCTAATTATATCTTGAAACTTCGTTAAGCTCTCAAAGTACCAAGTACTTAATGAAGTTCGACACTTCTACACCCACATCTTTGCCAACCATATTAAGCAAACAGTTAATAGCTTTTCTAATGGTTTGAAATAATACAATATTTTGTATTTTGATTTTAAACGTTTTAAAACTATTTATGGGAGGCGATTGGTTTTTAATTTAATAAAGTTGGAGGTGGACGAAAGGAAAGAGTTAAAAATATAATTTAAATGTACGTTCGCTTAACCCTGTATTTGATCGTTAAATAATAGTTGTTTAGTAAAATTAAGTATATTTTTAAGGTTTGTGGAATGTATGCTTTTTGATCTTGTTTTTAATATCATTAAAATCTGATGCTGTATATTAACAAATATGTTCACGTTACTTTATTAGTTATTTTTTAATGAACTGATTTTAAGAAGCTATATTTAAATAGATAATTAAATTAAATTATTGGTAACCGGATATTCAAGAGGCTAAAATTATCACTCTTGGGGGAAAAATAGCATTTCTACCAGTCTGGCTGACTGTATGATATCTGGAAAACGAACTGATCTATGGACTCATGGGAAATACTGAGATTGATGATGGTGCACGTTACTCCATGGGATTCAGTGTTACCAAATGTCTTACATTGCTATTATTTGTGAACATTGATGCCAACTAGAAATTATCACAATTAAAAATGTTAAAGCTAACTCGTAACAGTCTTAGATATGTGAAAATTTAATTAATGTAGCCTAATTATCCTAACATATGCAATATCATTTTAAAAGACTTGTAGTGTATACTTTTATTATCTATACACGGATTTAAATTCCAGACTAATCCAAAACTTTATAAATTAATCACAATATCCCATGTATAACTTTCATACTATACTATAGATTTTCATAAGTTGTATTTGTTCACATGATATAATGACCTCTTTAACAACGGAGTTTGGGTGAGCATCATGATATACATAGAATGACTCCTCAATTTATTTTTTGTTTACCCGAGGATCTAAAAGACTGTTTTGTGTGTTTAGGTTGTTTTATCAGTCAATATGGAAATGAGATATAGACTTTACAATGTGTATTGAACCTCCGCGAATCCTTTTACGGAACGTGGTATGTCAGCACTCCTAACTTTTTATGTACTACCAGAATATTATTAGTATTGAATTTATTTTATACAAAGTTGATTTAATATTTAAATAAATATATGACTTATATACGATTTTTAAGAAGAAACACAGTACAACAAGTGAAAGATGTATCTTTTAAAAATCTTTAAAAATATGTTAATAAATATGGAACTGCTGTAGTGATTTAAGAAATGTTCCTTTAAAAACACGCGCAACATGCATTTCTTCCACAAGTTTTGGTTTACAAATTTACATATAACACAAACAATAAAACAAAATAGAAAATACGATGATTTATTTACACTGCTCAGTTGCTGAAACTCTATCCTATACAGGATGTTTCCGAATTCTTGTTAGGTTATCGTTCTGGTGGCTGTTTTATGGTAAATTCAGTTTATATTTTATGCAATGCATAGTTACCTAAATAATTAGTTAAAATGTTTGCGCTAAACACTGTCTCAAATGAGAACGAAAATCAATTATCACGGTTAATATAATATAATTTCACTATAATTTCGGTTATACTTTATTTGATTTACAAAAATATATCGTTAGATTCCTAAAATAAGTTTATAATCCGTTATTCATTCAAAATACTATATAATATATTTAAATAGCCGCTATTTATAAAATGGATCGAAGTAACATTCTAGCTTAATTTTAAAATTGTTACTACTTTAATATTCTCGGTGAAACATTTCGGTAATCTACGTTGAGGAGTATAAAGAAAAATATGCTTAGGTAAATAAAATGACACACACACACACACACACACACACACACACACACACACACAAACACACACACACACACACACACACACTATTATAACATCAAAAATCTTCATCAAACTATTGTTAAAATTAAGTTGTCATAATCAAGTTAATAATCCCAAAACTAATCTATTATAAGGTTTTTTTAAAAGACCTGTTTGTAATAAATATTGATGTGACATGCACTGCATTATAATTTACGCTTCAAAGTTTGTTCATTTCATTCAAGATTGATTGGCTCAGTTGAATGAATGAATGAAATCGTTTTATTCCCAACCACAAGTATATACATGGTGCATACCTAAAGAAAGAAAAGAAAAAAAAAGCATATTGTTGATTAATTTTTTAAATTAATAATCTTAAAATAAGTGTAACTAATTATAACTAAAAACACCTTGATATAATAAAAAAAAGGAAATAGTCTACATGGGCAAGAGCCTGTGCGTAGACTAAGTTGCAGTGTGAGCTAAGGTAATAATATGGGAAATGATAATGAAGAAGTTAAAAGAAAGTTTAACTAACATATTACGATTAAAAAAAGAAAGAAACAATAAAAAATAAATAAAATAACAATGATAAACATAGTTTATTATAATTTAGAAAAATTAAGTCTGGGTTTCAGCTTGGAACTGTCTAATATGTAATATATAACTATCTCATTCTAATTATGTCTGAAAGAACTTGTGCCTATTAATAGTATTTGATTGGTGATGGTATGTGGGGGAGGGGTACAGTAAGTAAGTTGGTGAGAGTGTATTGTATTGTGTTATGTTATGTTGTGAGGTCAACGGTCAGGCCGGCCCAGAGAGATAACAGCCTCGGTGTCCTCCGAACTCAGCCCAATAAGCCACTCTGTCACTTGCTTTTTGAAAATAAAGAGAGAGGGTAAATTGAGCAAATCAACGTTCTGGTATTTTTGACACATATTACGATAAATAATTTGAGATAAGTAAAAGCAGTTTGTTTTGGAAAAGGTTTTAACATATTGCGGAACAACTATACCAACATTCTCAGAGAAGCGGGTGTTATGAGGATGTGATACTCTTTCGAAAATGTTTTCTGAGTGTTTATACATATAAACTAAAATACATTTTACAAACAACTGACGAATTGTTAGGACACCAATTTCTAAGAAAAGATTATCAGTTGGATATCTCCGATGTTTTTTAAAGGCTACTTTAAGAATAGATTTTTGAATTACACAAAGCGGTTGTAAAATTGTTTTATAAGCTCCTCCAAATGCAATAATACCAAACGATAACAAAGACTGAATATAAGCATGATAGGCCATTTTAATTTCTTTTTCTTCTAATATTGCACTAAGCTGATTAAAAGCAAAGATATATTTCCGTAATTTATTTTTTAAGAATTGTACATGTTCAGTCCACTTCATATTTGAATCAAATAAAATACCTAGGTATTTATACGAATACACTTTGTTTATTTCACTGCAAAAGCACGCGTTATTAAAGGGACTTCCACAGACATGAATTTTTAAATTATCGAGTTGGTAATCAGTTGTTTTACGTAACGAGATAGGCATGAATTTGGTTTTTGATATATTTAAGGATAAAATATTTTGGTCAAGCCAATTTTTTAGTAAGAAAAGGTCTGATTCTGCCTTGTTTTTTACCTCCTTCCACGTTGAACCAGTAATGAAAATAAGAGTGTCGTCTGCAAATAAAGTTAATTTACCATTGGTTTGAAGCTTTGAAATATTATTAAAATAAATTAAGAAAAGAACAGGGCCAAGATTCGAACCCTGGACTACGCCGTAGTCCACTGGCAGAACATCGCTTGACACCTCGCCTAGCGAGACAATCTGTAGCCTATCTGTGAGATAGCTACGGAACCACGCGAGGGCGCCACCCCGCACCCCGATGAACTCAAGCTTTCGTAACAAACAGTTCCTGTCAACTGAATCAAAAGCTCTTTTTAAATCTAAAGAAAATTAGCATACTACGTTTATTATTCGATATTGCCTCATTTATACCTTTGTTAATGTGAAATAAAGCATCAGATATGTCTTTGTCATTTCTAAACCCATATTGAGAATTGCAAATAATTTGAAACTGTTGGAGATAGAAAACCAGTTGGTCTTTGACAATTTTTTCTATGATCTTAGCTACAACACTTAACAAAGAAATTGGACGGTAATTATTCATGTCTGTGAAGTCATTGGATTTATGCAGTGGAATAATTTTTGCTAATTTTAAATTATCCGGAAAAACACCCGAAGTCAAGCTCAGGTTTACAATGTGCAAGAGAGGTGCGCAGATTAAATGTATGTTATCCTTAAGAACGAAGGCCGAGATACCATCATGACCAGGTGCCGACCCTCCGCGAAGACCCATTGCGTAACGTACTATGTCGAGTTGAGTGACAGTATTGAAAGTAAAGTTAGAGTCAAGTGAATAGTCTGCGTCATCGATGACCGGAGCCCCTCCAGAGTTGAGTGAGCCGGCTAACCTAGAGCCCACAGACGTGAAAAAGGAATTAAAATCATTAGAAATTTGCAATTTTAAATTCAAGTCCTTTGAGGAGCCAGGTAGGTATTTCTCGAAAGGGAACGATTCTTTGTGGTTATGTCTACCAGACAGCTCGTTAATAATTTCCCAAAATGATTTTGGATTTCTGCTCGACTCATTTAATTTCCCCCTATAATAATCTTTTTTTGCTTTTTTGATGTCTTGGTTCAATGTATGTCGCAAGGATCGAAATGTATTTATCAGTAATAAATTGAATGGTCGTTTTTTTAGTTTATTACTTAATTTGTCTCTCTTACGAATGAGTTTAATTAATTCCGAATTTATCCAAGGCTTTATTTTTTTTAATCTTGACGAACAATGATTGCTTGTTTTTCTAGAGGCTTCAATACAGCTGCTCAATGTAGTAGTAAAATAAGCTGAAGACTGATTAACATCATAATTATCAAGTTATTAGAGTTAAGTAATTACATGACATTATTTCTAGATTTGAATTTCAATGGAATGTTGTTTTTACTCAATAAGTAAAGAATAACCAATGTTATTCCATTTCTTTACATTTCTGTACATTTCATATTATTTACACAGATAGAGGTACATAAAAATTGGCGTAATTGTTCAAACTTTTATAAACGCTCAAAGTAGAGCAAAGTAACTTATGAATCTCGCCTCTACTACTATACATCAGTGTCAAGAGGCTGTTAAGCAAACTCTTGCTAGTCGGTTAAGCAAACAATTTTAAGTGTTCAAGTAAGCAATTTTAATGATTACAATTTTTTACTGAATCTTGACTAAATGCAAATTTAAATATTTGTTCTTTTTTAATCAAAGTGAAGTGTTAAAGTATTAAATCAGAAATACCATATCCCAAAACAATACATTCTACCACCCCATTTTCTCAGCTATTTAGTGGTGTAAGCTTTATATATAGTTAATCGGGCAAGTGACACATTTTCGTTTTCATGTAACTAATAAATATATTACGAGATAAATTCAAGAAACATGTTTAAAGCATCAGTTTTTCATAGGGAAGGAAAAGAAAATTTACTATTTTACGTAAATATAAAAATCACTGTAATATATATATATATATATATATATATATATATATATATATATATATATATATATATATGTATATAATTTAATTTAATCAATCTATAAGATTTTGAAAACATTTAATGATGTCTGTGTGTGTCTTTTACGAAACAAATTAAAAAACTATTGTATCGACTGAATTGTAAACACATTTTACTTGTCTATTATTAATGACAAATAGGCCTACTTCTATTTAGAAATTCCCTACAGAATAAGCTTCACTGTAATTAAGATCTCCCAGGTTTGCATAATTACAGATAGTAAATGTTTTTTAGTTAAACAAACTGTAGCTTGTAAACATTTTAATGTTACAATACAATACTATGCTTTATTGTGCAAGTCCCTTGAAACTTGATTTATGTTTAAAGCTAAAAATCATAAAGTAAGCTGAAATGTAAAAATATTTAATTTTTAAATTTCTGTAATTTTATTGAAAATAGAGGCTATCTGGATCAAAGTATTCAATTTTAATATAAAAATATCTTTTTTACATGTACGAGGTACACAGTGCTTAATCAGTTATAAAATGGAGATATCAACGAGAAATTTACTTTTACTATAAATTCATTTTCTAATAGTAGGTTAGTTCTTTCTTGGCAAAAGAAGGGTTCTAAGAACTCTAAATGTATACGGTTTTTTTTCTGGCAAAAAACAAACTAACCTTAGTATTAGAAACACCCTATATTGCAATCAAATTATAATGGAGCAAAAAATAGGCACTTTATAGCGGTAGTGGGCTTCTATAATCTGTGTATTTATATTCATATTTTATTGATCAGCACAACAAGGGAAACTAAACAATGGAAGTATAATTCATTGGAGGCAGAAGTGCTCAAACACGCCGTAATCCTAAAATATAACGATCCAAATTTCGTATACAATCTAAAGCACCTAACCATGTACGTATAGGACACTGTATGATATGTGTCTAAAATATGATATCTTTCGTGAATAGATTATATAGAGGCACACCATTATAGTACATAAGTATTGCTATTTATATTCTCAATTGCTATTTATATTAATACAGCTATTTAATAAAAATTCATAGAAGTTATTTAATGGATATTAATAAAAACGGATTCATTCTCAGAACTTAGAGTACAAAATATTGCTCTTTAAGTCAAATCTGAAATCGGCTAGAAGATTAGAATTATTGTTATTGATTTCTTATCTCAGGATCATTTTAACGTCGTTTAAAAATAATATGGTCACGATTATTCTCAAAACGGAATTGAGTGCAAGCAAACAGGTAACTGCTAATGTATTTCTATAAATAATAATTTACTAAACGAAATTTACTGTGGTGTAAGGCTAAAACATTTGGTAAAGAACAGAAATATATGTTTTATGTGCATAGCTTTATTACCATATATGTATACAAAATAAAATAAGAAACATTTTATTATCTCTTTCATACATGACATGAGAAAACCATTGCTTCATTATAGTTTTATTACCATTTTTTCTTTAAATCAATAGCATTAAAATAAATTATTTACGGTACTAGACCTCTGTATACCTTATGTTTTAATTCAAAATTACTATTTACATTTACTAAAGTAGGTCCTTTAAACCATCATTTAATAAAATGAAAGGTTTGAACGCACTTCAGCTCTCAAGAGGTCTTTTAGTTGGATAAACAGTTAGAAAGTGGTGTTTATCTGGGACAGTAGTTGAGCTTTGTGTTGTTCCACTCAAATACTATGCAGCGTAATGCTCCATCCAATATTTACCACTTTAAAAAAAACAACTTAAATTTATTATCGTAGTATTATTTTTTAATTACCATCTTTATTATGCTGATGTAAGTGCAAACTTTTTGATTTACGTTTGCTATTAGAGTCTGACACAGGTATTTTTGAAATCGTATCGTTTTCCGTACGTTTGTTCATTCGTGTGATGAGTCCTGAAAAGATATATAAAAACTTCAAACTCAGTTTATAGGTTAATCTAGATACACGGCAGAGTGTATGGCAGGATAGTCTTTCTCTTTGCCTCTATATTTTAATATCCTTCATTTGTTTAAAACTTGATAGGATTTCTAAGCGAAGTGGGTTTTAAAAGGCTCCAGAGTTACTTGGTTTAACTTTAGGGTTTAGACAATCCATCTCTCGGAATATGCATATGCATATAAATGTTAATAGAAAAAACTTGAAATTTGAAATTTCGTATGGTTTTTTCTTGGCCATAAAAAAACCTTATTGGTTTTGTAGTTAGGTGATTATGCGATGGGCAAAAAATCACGATAGTATTGTCTAGAAGCTTGCTATGAAACTTGATGTATATACTATATGCATTGTTAAACAATGCGATATCAGCGTTCTACAATTGACTGGGATATTGTCAGCAAACTGAAGGCAAAACACTTTGAACATTTGTTATAACTGTTTTGGTAAGTGATTTGAAGTAAAAGAAGTAAAATAAAAGATTAAGTGCCTCAGTTTTCTCTAACAACCAGAATGTTTGCATTTGAAAAATTTTGTATTTTATAATCTTTGATTGTCCGTCATTTTGTAATGCGTCAACTGTTTTACGTCAGATTTTCGCCAAAATGTTTCTAATTAAAAGAGCTTTAATTTTATGTACGACTCGACCTATGCTTCCATTTAAGAATTTTCACCAACCCCTAGCGGGACGTCCCCCATAAGCAGGATATCATGGTGAAAATACATAAAATAATATTTTTATATGAGCAAAAGCTTGATGTGAATTTTGGTTCTTATATTGTAATTAGTTCAATAGTCATTAGACCGTCCCGGGACTTTTCAGCACCCCTGTATATAATTTCCGATTCAATTATTTTGTATTTGGCCACATCTGTCACATATGCGTTTAAATATGCAAACTAACATATGATCAGAAGACGAAATACCTGTCAAACGACTTTTTTTATTTAGATTAAATTGTATAAATGGCAATAGCCTTTTTTAATTTCAATAAACATTGAATCACAAAAAGTTACTTGCTCCGCGCGGGAGTCGAACCCGGATCTCTCATTTGCTGGCTGAATGTGCTACCATTACACCACAGAGCGCTTACTATTTCCGATTAAAATTATTTTGTTTTTGGCCACATCTGTCACATATGCGTTTAAATAAGCAAACTAACATATGATCAGAAGACCAAATACCTGTCAACCGACTTTTTTTATTTAGATTAAATTGTATAAATGGCAATAGCCTTATTTAATTTCAATAAACATTGAATCACAAAAAGTACTTGCTCCGCTGGGAGTCGAACCCGGATCTCTCACTTTCCGGGTGAATGTGCTACCATTACACTACAGAGTGCTTACTTTTTCCGATTCAATTATTTTGTATTTGGTCACATCTGTCACATATGCGTTTAAAATAAGCAAACTGTATGCAGTTTATTATATATATTATATATACTGTATGCAGAAAATAAATGCGCAGAGGCTTCTTTAAACAATAAAAGAAAAAGACTTCGCATAATCCTTTAATATTTTGACTAAATTGCCGTTTTGTAAAAGGATACAAAAGTTCATCCTTTTTTAATCAAAAAGATACACTTTTTGTATACTTTTTGAAAGCGACATTATTATTAGTCGAAATATTAAAGGATTTATTTGAAGTCTTTCTCCTTTATTATAAACAATAAAAGAATATATATATATATATATATATATATATATATATATATATATATATATATATATATATATATATATTCACTTCGAGCGTATACTCGTAAATGCAAAATCCTTCTATTAAAATAATTATAAGACCTATTGGTATAAATTTCCTTTAATATTTCTACACCAAAAAGGAAATGACTAATCTTCAATTATCAAGGAAGATAAAATGATTCCTAGTTTTATTAAGATATAATTCAATCCAGATTGTGTTATCACACAGGTCTCATAGTATCTGAAACTAATTTTGTCGGACCCACTTGATAGAACGCCCGCTATTCGTCAAAGAGAATGTATTATTAAGGAGCTGCTGACAATCCAACTCCACTCTAGGCAATGTGTATTCCAATCGCCAACCAAAAAATTTTTCCGGTATTTTTTATCGCGTATTTTAATTTTTATTTTGTTATTTACATGATTTGTTATCTTTTATACATTTTATATGTTATTGTTCACTATATAATATGTAAACTGTATTATTAGGGACAAGACAGGGACTTTGTAATATCGTGTCGTTTTCCGTTCGTCCATATCTTTGACCGTCTCCCAGTGTAAGATATAACTCTTTTTAGACTTTATTTTAGAATAATTTATATATTTCACTTATACTGTAACTGGAGTAGTTATAATATAAGAAAAAATTCACACTAAACTTCATACATTGATCATAGAATACAAACGTTTAATAGTAGGCTAGACCCCGTATAGCGTAACAGGCTTTGTTAAGCTTTTATAAAAAATTCTAAGTTTATCGTAGTTTTGTGTGACTATCTGAAATATTAAAATTCTACGATTGTATTCAGTTTGTTTACTAATTCATTTATTCTGGAATTTTTCCTTTCTATTGTGGTTACGTAATACCAATATAGCAATGTGCACTAACGCACAATCCTCAAACTTAAAGTTCATCATGTAGCAATTTAAAGCTGCAGGTAATTTTGTTGTCTATACAAAGTTTTGACAGACAGAGAGGGAGAAAATTATTTCTAATCCCTCAACCAACTAAAAAGAATAAATAGATTATTATTTTCCATTCAGTTTAAATCAGTTAATGTAATGTAAATAATAATTGTAAAATTATAACAAAGTAGCACACATTTAAAAATGAGCAACAACATTGCTGAACTCCTAAGCGGCATGTGAGCTTATGCCTAGAAAATTGGATTTTCTGCCTTACCGCTCCATTTTCTCTTCGTCATCATCGTATCAGAAGCGTATAAAATTTTATTTTGTAAGCGATAGTGACTAACGACCCCTGGTCCACATTACTACGTAAAATGTTTTTTAACATATTCTAGAATCTATTTACATCTAAGGTATTAAAATAAAAATTACGAATTAATATAATTATTTTGAACTTTACGTTTAATAAAATAAACATTGGTTCATAATTAGCTCATCTATAAGTAAAAATGGTACACTATTACTTTAGTAACCTCGTAACAATAGGTGTTTACAAAACATTCACGATCATTGCATGGTTATTAATATCAGTTAAAATATTTCTAAAAATAAGTAATAATAAAAATAAATATTTTAGTTCATTACTAAATATAGAAGAATTATCTCTGTTTATATTTACAGTACAGTATGAACTTATTTTGTTTTATACATACTTTTTTACAATTAGATTGCCTTAGATTGATTGAAATATTTGATGGTAAAAGAAAACTTCGATTTCCCTGTTACTTTTCTGTATTTTTCTAACTATACCTGTATTTTTGTTTTACATCTTATAAACGTCAAATTATCTTTCCTTATCATGTAAAAACCCCAAAAAAAGTATGACAATTTTAACAAACACTGTCTAATTAACAAATAAGAAACTTCAGTTTACTCTTTGGAGGATTTCTACCTTAACTATAATATGTTATTTATCTACCTAAATACATTTATTTTATGTTTATGTCCGAAGAAACAATAATTTGTCATATTATTACACATGTATCGTAAAGTATCCGCAACAGCTGGTGGAATAAAAAAAAAATAATAAATATGTATATATATATTATATAGTATATAAAAAAACTAAATGTAACTTTAATATATACTCTGTTATAAACAACGAAAATAAAGATTATATTAATGAGAAATATATTAGTTTAAGATGATCTTCTAATATTATATTGAGTCTGTGACTTCACAAAGACAAACTCAAGAGCAGTGGTTGTGGTAGTACTGTCAGGAACGAACAGGGTAGCAGGCAGCAGTTATCAGTAGAACAACTATGGAGTAATTGGATCTTAAGTCTGTAGAGGAAACCTTTGTAAACTTGAGACACATGACAGCTTAGTGTAGGACAGAGGCTGTTTATTACACTGACAGGCCATTAAGCAAACAGTAGGATCTCTGTCTATGGTATTACTCGCCTTTGTGTAGGTACATTAAAATGTTATTAAACAAAACTTACTAACAATTTTCAGTCACAGAAACATAAAAATTAATAAAGAAATGGGGGGGGGGGGGGGTGGGGGGGGGGGGGGGTGGGGGGGGGGGGGGGTGGGGGGGGGGGGGGGTGGGGGGGGGGGGGGGTGGGGGGGGGGGGGGGTGGGGGATAACCTCCTTACATTAAACCCCCTTTGGGTTTTAAACCCCCCTGGTAACTTTAAACCCCCCCAGGGAATTTCCTGCCATGACCTATGTCCGAATTTTACCAGTCCCAAATCTCTTAACCCCCCCCCTGGGAACCCTGGTTGACCAGATAACCCCTGGGGACTTATCCCCCGAAAACGTTAACCCCCCCGGGAAAAATTTGTTCATATGACCAGACAATATCCGACGAAATTAAACCCCCTCTTGTTTAACCTCCTTAACATTAATCCCCCCCGGGGAAAAATTTCTCCCCTTTTGAATAGATAGTCTCCGGGATAAAAACCCCCCTGTTCGCGTAAAATACTCCCTTGAGGTGGGTTTTTTTTATGTTTAACTAAACAATTAAAGATACTGACCCTGCAGATTTTCTCCCGAGCTCATTTCTGGCTAAACCATAGGTCGAGCAGATCTGAGGGCAAAACAAAATCAAAAATTAAAAACTTTCGCAAGAATGGTAAAGTCTTTTTGTGTCGATCTCTAAGGGTTTAAAGCCACAAAATCCCTTTTTTGAAGTAAAAATTTTGAATTAATCGGAAAAGGGGTCAATTTTTTAACCCCCCAAATCCTAATGAAAAAGCTCGGACTAACCCCCCCCGAATACCGTTATCCCCGAATTTGCCGACATCAGGGGGGCCTGGGGGCGTAGCCCCCAGGGGCCCGAAGGCGGGTCTAATATATATACAACCGATGTGAAAACTGATGCTACTGACTCACTACTCACTCATTATACTAATTCAAAAACCTACTTCCAGATGATTTAGAGACTTAAAATTTGGTACACGATAGCTTTCCACTGTAACCCCCAGGAAAATCCCGGGGAAAAATGGAAATTTTTCATTTTCAACCCCTCAAAAAAAATTTCCCCAAAAAAACGCGGGATTCTTCACCCCTGCAGGCATTTTTTGTAAGCCCCATGGGGGGGGAACCGTTGGGGTAGTCGGATCTGACGGAAAAAATTCATGGTCAGGAATGAAATGAACTACAAAAAAGGGGCTAATGACTTTTTGCTCTATTTCCATGGTTTTTTAAACGACAAAACGCTCGAAAAATTTGAAATTCCCCCTTTAAATTAAAACACCCCCCAGGGAATTTCTCGCTTGAATAGATAGTCTCCCGGGGATATTTTAAACCCCCTGTTCGACGTAAAATATGCCCTTTAGGGCGGTTTTTTATTTGTTTTCTAAACAATTCAAGTACTGACCCTGCAGACTTTTCTCCCGACTCATTTCTGGCTAAACCATGGGTGTAGATCAAATCTGGGGGCACAACAAAATAAAAAAATTAAACTTTCGACAAGAAGGGTCAAGTTTTTTTGTGTCGTATCTCAAATGGTTAGCCACAAAATGCCTTTAAAGTCAAAACTTTGAATTAATCGGGAAAATGGGTCAACTTTTTAACTCCCAAATCCCTAATGTAAAGTGGGGAAATAACTATCCCCAAATACCGCTTATCCCCAAATTTGCAAGGTACTTCAGGGGGGCCTGGGGGCTTTAGCCCCCAGGACCCCGAAGGCGACCCCCATATATATAAAACCCGCATGTGAAAATGATGACTCACTCACTGATGGGGGTTATACAAATTCTAACCCATTTCTAGAATGCGGGAAACCCCAATTTTTGCACACACCTAGTGGAGTCTTCAAACCCCCGGGAAAAGTCTGAAAACCGGAATTTTTTAATTTTGAACCCCTAAAAAATTCGTGAAGTGACCCTTTTTCCTTGCGGGCTTTCCTTTAAAGCCCGATAGCGGGCAAAACCGTTGGAGCTAGCTTCGTTGACGAAAATTCAAAATAGGAATAAGTGAACAAAAAAAAGGGTTTTAGTGCTTTTTGCCTATCTCAATTGGTTTGGGCCGAAAAAACGCGATTACATTAAAATATTAAAAATTTTCGCCAAAAAAAATTTTACCTTTCGGGCTCGATGGGGCCAAAAACGGTTGGTCGTAGCTCAAAACAAATTTTCAATGGGATTTAGGAAATGGCGTGATCTACAAAAAAGGTCAAGAATTTTGCCCTATCATCACCGGTTTGGGCCGCAAAAAACGCGTTTTAAGAATAGTTTTTTTTTCTTTTACGTGAATATAGTTTTCTGGGCTCTGTGTTGGGGAAACCCTTTGTAGTTGGGTAGAATAAAAATCGCTTTTAAACGAAACAATGTGCTCTAAAAAAAAAAGGAAAGAAAATTTTACTCTATTTTCCCATGGTTTAGCCTTTTAAAACGTGATTATGTTGAAAATTCTACTCAAAACTTACCTTCTGGGCTCGATATTGGCCGAACCGTTAGCCCTATTTAAAATGTAAAATTTTTTGAACTAGCTATTCATAGGATCTAAAAAAAAGGGTTTAGCGCTTTTTATCGTTTTTTCTTTCCGTAAGCCTGAAAAATGCTCTAAATGCAAATTATTCGTCGTTACTTTTTTGGTGTTTTAAATTTTTCAATTTAATTAGTGCGCTTTTATGCTGGGGCCAGCTTGACCCTTTTATTACTACGTTAACGAGTGACTAAAAAACCCCCCCCCACGTCGGGGGTTGGCTGGCGTTAGTGAATTTCAATGTATAAGGGACAGGTGTTTTTTATTATGTTCAAAGACAAAAACACCCCCTTTTAAAAAAGGCCCCCGTGTGTCATTAACCACTTGTAACATTAACCACCCCCGGGAATTTATTCATATGCCAGAAAATATCCTGACTAAATTAAAACCCCTGAGTTTAAAACCCCTTTAACTTAATTCCCCCCTCCCGGAATTTCCTGGATGACAAGAAAAAAACCCCTGAGCAAAATTTAAACCCCCCAAACAACTTAAAAATAATGATCAGGGTTGGGTTTTTGTTATATTTACACTAAAAATTCCCCCCCAGGCGTCCCTTTTTCCACAGTCCGTACTGGCTAAACCGACGCGTAGCTAAAAAACGGACACCAGAATCGAAAGAGAAAATTAAAATTTTCCCACAAGAAAGGTCCAGTCACTTTTTTTTGTATCCCCTAAGGGTTTTGCCACAAAATGGCCTTAAAATCAAAACTATGTTTAATCTGGAAAAATTTGATTAAATGGGGCTTCTTTTAACTCCCAATCCCTATTTAAGCTCGGACATAACTTTCCCGAATACCGCGTACCCCCGAAAATTGCCCAAAGGTACTCATGGGGGCCTGGGGGCGTAGCCCCCAGCGAGCCAAAGGCGAGTCTAATATATATACAACCGCATGTGTAACTGACTGACTGACTGACTCACCACTCACTAAGTATACTAATTCTAAACCTACTTCCAATGAGTTAGAGACTTGAAATTTGGTACACAGATAGCTTTCCACTGTAACCACCAAAAAAAAATCCCGAAAAGGAGAATTTTTCTTTTTAAACCCCAAAAAAAAAAATTCCAAAAAATCGCGCATTCTTCCCCCCCTCAGGTTTTTTTGTAACCCCGATAGCGGGCAAAACCGTTAGCTGCTCGGATCTGCGGAAAATTCTGGTCAGAATGAAGTGAACAAAAAAAAAGGTCTAATGACTTTTTGCTCTATCTTCCATTTTTTTAAGGAAAAAAACGCTCAAAAACATTTGAAATTCCCCCCTTTTAACATTAATCACCCACCCGGGGGAATTTCTCCCCTTGAATAGTTTTCCCCTGGTGATTTTTAAAACCCCCCGTTCGACGTAAAATACTGCCTTGAGGTGGTTTTTATTTGTTTATACAAAACAATTCAAGATAGCTGACCCGGCAATTTTCTCCCAGCTCATTTCTGGCAAAACCCCATAGGTCGTAGTCAGATCTGAGGGCACAATCAAAATAAAAAAATTTAAATTTTCGACAAGAATGGTCCCGTCTTTTTTGTCGTATCTTAAAGGGGTTTGCCACAAAATGCCTTTGAAGTCAAAACTTTGAATTAATCTGGAAAAAAGGGTCAACTTTTTAAATCCCAAATCCCTAATGTAAAGCTCGGACATAACCCATCCCCCCAATACCGCTTATTCCCCCAATTTGCAAGCGTACATCATGGGGGCCTGGGGGCGTGCCCCCAGCGAGCCGAAGGGAGTCCTATAATTTACAGCCGCATGTGTAACTGACTGACTGACTCACTCATGATGCAGATTAAAAACAATTCTAACATAGTTCTAGAAGTGCTGGAAACTTAAATTTTGGCATGCAGGTACCTTTCATAATATGCCGGGGAAAGTCTGAAAAAACCGGGGCTTTTTTACTTTTAAACCCCTCAAAAAAATTTGAGAAAATTCGCGCATTTTTCACCCCTGCGGGGATTTTTTGTAAGCCCAATCGGCGAACCCTTGGGCTAGCTCGGATTGACGGAAAAAAAATTTGGGCAGGAATAAGTGAACTAAAAAAAAGGTCTAATGACTTTTTGCTCTATCTTCCATGGTTAAGCGACAAAAAAGCTCGAACATTTGAAATTCCAGGATTTTTTCGATAAAAAATAAAGTTTCAAGCCCGATAGCGGCCGAAACCGTTGTCGTGTCAATTGATTGACCCATCAAATTTGAAATTGGGTTACAGAAAAGGTCCAGTAATCTTTTGCCCTATCCGATTGGTTTGGCCGAAAAACGTGATTAGTCAAATTTTGTTGTAACTTTTTCCCAAAAATTTTTTTTTTTGGGTCGATAACGGAACCTGGCATCAAAAAGCAAGTTTTTTAGAAAAAAAAACCCAAAAAAAGGGCCCAGAATTTTTATTTTTCCTTATTTGCCGCAAAACCTTTAAGGTTTTTTGTTTTTTCGTAAAAATTACTTTCCCGGGGGTTTGGGGAAAACGGGGCAACCCAAAAAAAATTTTTAAAAGGGGGATTTGGAAATCACTGACCGAAAATTCCCTATCGGGATTCTTTCTAACGCTAGTGATGGGAAAAGGGAAATTTTTTTAAAATTTTTTAAAACCCAAATTACCCCAAAAAACCAAAAAGTGTTCATTAACCCCCAAAATTTCCCCCCCCCCGGGGGATTTTGAAAGCCCGAAAACCCCGACTTAAACCCCCGTTTTTAACCCCCCCTGGTAAATTTAAAACCCCCCCAAAATTTTCCTATGACCTTTTGTCATTTAAAAGCACAAACCTTTCCCCCCCCCCCTTTTGGGAAAAATTTGGGTAACCCGATAACCCCCTGGGCTTACCCCCAACGTTCCCCCCCTAATTTTGAAATTGACCAGAAAATCCAGAAATTCCCCCTTTTGTTTTAAATCCAAAACTAATAACCCCCCCAAAATTTGTTGAAAATAGCCTTGTTTCCCCTGCGGGCGAAAAATCCCTTTGGGGTTTTTTTAAAAATTTTTTTAAAAAATTAAAAAAAACCCCCGTCAGATTTTTTCCCCATTTTTCTGGCAAACCTTTAGGTGAAAATATTAAAAATCGAAAAAAAATTTAAATTTCGCAAAATGGCGTTTTTTGTGTCGAAACCAATTTAAGAAAAATTTTTTGAATAAAAAAATTTTTTTTAATGGGGAAAAATGGGTCAATTTTTAACCCCCAAATAATGAAAAGGGAATATTTTTCCCAAACCCTTACCCCAAAAGCAAGGTAATAAGGGGGTCCCCCCCCGGACCGGGGCGATTAATTTAAAACCCGGGGAAAAAACCCCTGTACCCATACCCCCGGGAACTTTCAAAACCTTTTCCCCAAATTTTAAAGACAAAATTTTCCCAAAAATTTTTTAACGTGTAACCCCGGAAAACCCCAAAAAAGTAAATTTTTATTTTTCAAAAAAACCAAAAAAATCGCGTTTTTTCCCCCCTGAAATTTTTTTTAACCCCCCAAAAAAAACCTTTTGGGGTATAAACTGGGGAAAAAATTCGGCTTTGATAATAAAAAATTTTTAAATTTTTTTTTGTCTACTTCCAGGTTTTTCAAAAAAAAAGGGCTAAAAACATTAAAAAAATCCCCCAAAATTTTTTAAAAATAACCCCCCAAGGGAAAATTTCGCCTTTTGACTTTTGAAATTATTCGGGGGTTTTAACCCCCCCTTTTCCAAAAACTATAAATTTTTAAGCCTTGGGGGGGGGGAAAAGGCGGTTTTTTTTTAGTTTTATACATAAAATTTCTTTTTTTTAGTTTAAAAATTTTGGAAAACTTTTTTCCCAGATTTTTTTTCCCCCCGGGTTTAAAACCCTTTTAAAAAGGTTTTCTAGTCAGATTGAGGGGGCACCTTTCGAAATCAAAAAAATTTTTTTCGAAAAACAAAAAGGGCAATTTTCAAAAAAAACCCCCCTTTTTGTTTTTTTTGAAAAATTTCCCCCCATGGCCCCCCCACAAAATTTGCCTTTTTGGAAAAGAAAAAACCCTTTTTTTTCCCGGAAAAAATTTGGGGGCCCCCCCTTTTTTTTAACCCAAAAATTCAAAAAAAAAAACCCTTTTTTAAAAAAATACCCCCCCGGTTTTTTAACTTATCCCGGGTTTTTAAACCCCCGTTAAAAATCTTTTTTTTGGGGGCCTGTTGTACCCCCCCAGGGCGGCCCAAGGCGGTCACCCATTTTAAATAAAAAAGGGTTGGGTTTAAAAAAGCCCTGCTTTAACAATTTTAACCGGACCTTTATAAATTTTTTTTCCCCCCCCATTGTTCCCCCTTTAAAAAGGGGTGTTTTAAAAACTTTTTAAAAAAATTTTTGGTTTGCCAATCCCCCTTTATTATAAACCCAAAAGGAAAAAATTCCCGAAAAACCCCCGGAAAACCCTTTTTATTTTTAACCCCCCCAAAAAATTTCCCCAAAAATTTTCCGTTTTTAAAACCCCCTCGGCATTTTTAAAAACCCTAGGGGGGGAAAGTTACTACCATTCAAAATATGCGGAAGAATCTCGGGTCTTGTTTTTTTCCTTTTTCCCCTTTTTTAAGGGGGAAAAAAACGGAAATTTAAATTTCCGAGATTTTTTCAAAAAATAATTTTTAACCAAAGGGCCAAGGGTTTCAGTCAAATTTTGTTTAAAACCCATCAAAAAAGAAATTTGCCTTCCCTAAAAAAGTCCGAATTTTTTCCCATCCGATTTTTTTCCAAAAAATTTAGTACAATTTTTTTGTTTTTTAAGCAAACCGGGTTTTTTAAAAAGCGGGAAACCCATGCGGAGGTAAAATAAATAACTTTTTAAATTTAAAAAATTAAAAAAGGGAAAAAAAAACCGAAATTTTTCAATTTCCCAGTTTACCCAAAACCAAAATGAAATTTCATTTTCCCTAAAAATTTAAGGGCCCTTTTACCTAAAGGTTTTTGAACCAAAACAAAAGGGGTTTGGGGAAATCCGGGATCAAACAAAAAAAGGTTTCGTGATTCAGGGCTATTTTTGCTAACTTCATGTTAGGACAAGGAATTTTTTAAATTCCAAAATTTTTTCCCCCTAAAAAAAGGCCCATGGGCAAACCCCCGGAATTTTCCCCCCCCCCGGGGATTCCTTTAAATCCCTTTTCCCCCTTTTACAAAAACCCCCTTTTTTCCCCCGGAAAATTCCCCCGGGGAACCTGATATCTTTTGTTTACCTACCAAATTTTTTTAAAACCCCCCCCCTGGGGAGGTAAAGATCCCCCGGGAAAAAGATACCCCCAAAATTTTAAACCCCCCTATTTTTCCCAAATGACCGAAAAACCCGAAAAAAAAATCTTTTTTTTAAATTTAATCCCCCCCAGGGAATTTTCGCCGAAAATACCCGGGATTTAAAACCCCCTGTTACAAAATTCTCCCTTGGGTTTGGTTTTTTATTTTTATATAAACTTAAGGGTTTTAAAGGGCCCGAAAACCCCTCAATTTCCCCGGGTCTTTCCCCGGTTTAAACCCCCCCGAGATTTGAGGGAAAATCGAAAAAAAAATTAAACCCAAAACCCCCTTTTTTTGGTTTTTTTGGTTTCCCGGAAAGGGGGGTTTTTGGGGGCGGAAAAGGGGTCAATTTTTCCCAAATTTTAAGCCCGGCCCATATTCGCCCCTTTTTTGGGGGGAACTTGGGGGGCCGGGGGGGCGTGCCCCCAGCGGGAAGGGTCAAAAAAACCCGCGTGAAACGGGGGGGGTGATTAAAACCCCATTTTAAAAAAACAAACCCAAGAGGTTGGGGGCCGGGGGGGGCCCGGCCCCCGGCCCGGGGAATTTTTTTTTAAAAAAAAAAAACGGTTTCTATGGGGCCGGGGTGCCCGGGGGGGGAAACCCGTTGGGCTGCTGGGGTCCAAAAAAGGGGGGGGAATAAGTGTGGGGCGCCGGGGCCAATTTTGGGAAAAAAAAACGGAAAGGGGGGGGGGGGGGGAAAAAAAATTTTTTTTCAGCCCGGGGGGCGCCTTGGCGGAAAAGGGTTCCCCCTCCGGGGGGGGGGGCCCGGGCCCGTTTTTTCCCCTTTCCGTTATTTTGGGCGGGAAAGGGGGAAAGGGGTTTTTTTTCCGGTTTTTTGTTTTGGGGGATCGGGGGGGGGGGGGGGGGGGGGGCCCTTTTTTTTGGGGGAAAAAGGTAAAAAGGAAAACCTTTTTTTTTTTTGGGGGGGGGGGAAAAGCGGGAAAAATTTTGGCTTTGTTTTCTTCCGGGCCGGGGGGTGGGTTTTGGTGTTTTAAAAAAAATTTTAAAAAGGGTTTTGGAAAACCGGATTAGGGGGTTTGGCTTGGGAGGGGGGGCGCGCAATAGGGGGGGGGAAAAAAGGGGGTTGAAAATTTAAAAAAAAAGGGGAAGGGTCAAGGTAAATTTCCCCCCCCGGGGGGGGGATTTTGGTTGACCGTAATTGTTTTTTTGGGCCCCCCGGGTTTCCCCCCGGGGAAAACCCCGTGGGGGGCCGGGAATTTTCGCCCCAAAATTTCCCCCCCCCCTGGGGGGGGTTGGGGTCCCCCTGGGTTTACCCCGGTCGAAAAACCCCCGGGGGTTTGCGCCCTAGAAAAAAACCCCCCTTTGCTTTTTTTTTCCCCCAAAAGGGGGGGTTTCCCCCGGGAAAGTGCCCTGGTGAAAAAAATTTGGGGACGAAAAAGGGGTGGGGGGTTTTTTTAAATTTTTAAATAAAAATTTCGGGGGGACCCGGCGTTTTAGGAGGAAAAAGGGCCCGAGGCGGGGCCTGTTTAAAAAAAAATTTGGGGGGGGCGTTTTTGGGATTTAAAGGGGTTAAGAAAAGTTTTGGTTTTGTTTCAAAAAATGGGTCCCCCCCCCCTATTGAAAGGAAAAACCCTTGCGTTTTTTCCCCCCTTTTTGGGGGGGGCGGGGGGGGGCCCCCCCGGGCCCGAAGGGGTTTTTTAAAAAAAAGGGAGGGAAGGGCGGAGGGACCCCCCCGGGGGGGGGTTTTTCCCTTCGTTTTTGGGAAAAAATTTTTTGGGCCCCATGGGGGAAAAAGGAAAATTTGAAAAGGGGGTTTTTTTCCCCCCAAAAAAAAAGGGGGGTTTTTTCCCCTGCGGTTTTTGGGGGGGGGGGGGGGGTTTGGAAGGCTGCGGGGGGGTTCGGTAAAAAATGGTAAAAAAAAAAAGTCGGGGTTTTTGATTTTCGGGGGGAAAAAGGATCTTAAAATTTTAAATTTTTAAAAAAACCCCCTGGGGGGGGGGGAATTTGGCGTTGGGGCTGGGGGGTTTTAAAATTTAAAAATGGGTGGCTTTTTGGGGGCTTTTTGGGGGGAAAATTTTGGCGGGGCAAAAATTTGTTTTTTTTTTTTAAAAAAGGGTTTGGAGGGCTTTTGGGAAAAATTTGGGGTTTTTTTAAAGGGGGGGGGTTCCGGGGGGGGACTTTTTTTAAAATTTTGGGGGGGAAAAAACGGGGGGTAGTTTTTTCCCTTGGTCTTTGGGGGGGGGGTGACAGAAAAGGGGGGTTCCTTTCATGGGGGGGAAAAACTTAAACGCCCTTATGGGGGGGGGGGGAAAAAAAAACCCCTTTTGGGGGAAAACAAAATTTGGAGGGGGCCCTAAAAGGGGGGGGGGCTGCCGGGGGGTTTTTAAAAAAAAAAAACCCCCCTTTGGTTTTTTCCCCCGCGGTTTTTAAAACCCCGGGGGAAAAAGTTGGGGTTTTTCCGGGGGCGGGGGGAAGGGGGGCCAAAAAGGTCGAGTCTTTTTTGGGGGGAAGGCCCCCAAAAAAAAATTTGGGGGCCCGGGGGGGGGGGAAAAAAAAATTTTGGGGTAAGGGGGGGGAAAGGGGGCGTGAAACGTTGACCCCAAAAAAAGGGGGGCGAACCCCCCGGGGGGAAAAGGTTTGTTTTTTTTTTGGGGTTTTGGGGGGAAATTTTTTTTTGGGGGGGGGGGAAAAGGGGGGGGGGAAAAAGCCGGGGGAAGGGGGGGGGGGGAAAAAAAAAAGGGGTGGGTTTTTTTTTTTGGGGGCGCAAAAACGGGGAAAAAAAAGGTTTTGCCAAAAATTTTTCGGGGGCTAAGGGGAAAAAAGGGGGTTTTTTTTTGGGTTTAAAATTTAAAACCAGGGGGCTTTGTTTTGGGGGGGATGGGGGGGGGGGGGGGGTTTTTAAAAGGGGTAGGGGGGGCAGGGGGTTTTTTTTTGGGTTGGGGGTTTTAAAAAAGGCCCCATTTGTTTTAAGGTTTTTTTCCCTCCCCCAAAGGGGATTTTCCTGGGGGGGGGACCGTTTCCCCCGGGGGGTTTGGGAAAAACCCGGGGAAAAAAAACCCCCAAAAAGGGGGGGCCCCTGGGGGGGGGGGGAAACCCCCGGGTGAATTTAGGGGACCTCTTTTTCCCCCCCCTTTTGGGGGGAGGGGTTTTTTGGGTTGGGGGGGAAAATTTACCCCTGGGGGGTTTTGGGGGGGAAAACTTTCCCCCAAAAAGGGGGGGGAAAAAAAGGGGAAAATAATCCGGGGGGAATTTTTTAAAAACCCGGGGGGGGGAAAAAAATTCCCAAGGGAAAAAGGGGGGGGGTTTGAAAAAATGCGGGAAAAAAGGGGGGGGGTTTTAAAACCCGGGGGGGGGGGGGGGGGGGGGGGGGAAAAAATTTTTGAAGGGGGGGCCCGGGGGGGTTTTGGGGGGGGAGGGGAAAAACCAAAAGGGGGGTTTTTTCCCCCGGGGGGTGGGCCCCTGGGGGGGGGGGCCCCCCAAAAAAGGGGGCAACGGGGGGGATAAAAAAGGGGGGTTTGGGGGGGGGGGGTTTCCAGGGGAAAAGGGGGGGCCCCCGGGGGGGAAAAGGGGGGGTTTTTTAAAAGGGGGGGGGAAAAGCCGGGGGTGTTTGGGGCCAAAAAGGGGGGGGTAAAAGGGGGGGGGGTTCGAGAAAACGGGGGGGGGGGCTTTTTTTTTCCCAAACGCGGGTTTTGGCGGGGGGGGGGGGCCAACCCCCGGGGGGGGGGGGGGGGGGGCCCGGGGCGGGGGGGGAAAGGGGGGGGGGGGGGGAAAAAAAAAAAACCCCTTAAAAAACCAAGGCCCCTTTTCCCTGATTTTTTTTCCCCAAGGGGGCCTTTGGGAGTTGGCCGGGGGGGGGTCAGGGAAGGGTGGGGTTTTTTTTTGCTACCCGGGGCAAAAAGGGGGCGGGGGGGGGGAATTTTGGAAAAAAATTTTTGGGGGCCCAAAAGGGGGGAAAACGGGGGGGTGAAAAATTTCAAAGGCGGGGGGGGGCCCCCTTTTTTTTGCCCCAAAAGGGTTTGGGCCGTTTTAAAAAAGGGGTTTTTTTTTTTTTAGAAATTTTTTTTTGGGGGCCGGGCGGAAAGGGGGTTTGGGGGTTTTGGTTTTTTTGAAACGGAAAAAAAGGGGGGGTAAAATTTTTTTTTCCCCTTTTTCCGGGGAAAACCGGGTTTATTTAAAATTAATCAAAAATTTTACCCGGGCTAAGGGAACCTTTTCCCTATTTTTAAAAAAATTTTAAAAGGGAAATTTGAAATAACATAATCTAAAAAATTTAACCCCCGGGGCATTTAACTAAATACAAAAAAATAAAAATTAATTCCCCAACCCCTTTTTTGGGCAAAATTG